>NC_090764.1:26530395-26552895 GCF_036898095.1 Palaemon carinicauda
ATAGGTGACGGCATAATTATGTTCACAAGATCGAAGATACAGTACATGGTACCTAAGCTAGAGTAGCGGGACAATAAAGTATCTACATTAGGATAGCATATAATTTTTTTTATGAACCATTATACTTTAACAAGGCTAATTTTCAAAATAATTTCGTGCTTGATTTGTTGAATTGAAGTATAGCATTTTGAAAAGCAAACAATGATAGATGTTAGTGTACATTGACAGAAATCAAAAAGGATTTTTGCCTAGTCTTTATATCAATATCAGGTAATGACTAAAAATAAATTTCAGCCGATAATAACAACTTTACCTCAAGACTTTTGAGTTATGAGGTCGTTAACCGGAGATTGATATAGCTGTAATTACTGTCTTTCAATTCAGCAATAAGATCAGTTTAATTCCCTATATTTTTTTTCGAAAGGACAACGTATTTTGAATTGGATTAGATTTATGAGCGTGTTAGAGCATTACTTGATTAATCTAATAGTTACTCAACTAACTCAAAACCGTAGTAAGAAGAATAAACATTTAGGACATAATGGAGACTTTAAAATGCATTTACGGATCCTGATATCTTTAAAATAGATAAGTTCACAATCTAAATCTCAGAACATTACTAATATATCTTATATAATTACTGATGACCACAACAACTGTCATTAATATATCACTTCTAAAATAAGACATTCAATGTGGTATCCTCATCATTTAATTATATTTATATTATGTAAGAGGTACACACGTATATATATATACGTAAATATATATATATATATATATATATATATATACATATACATATACATATATATATATATATATATATATATATATATATATATATATATATATATATATATATACTGTATATATATACATATAAATATATATATATATATATATATATATATATATATATATATATATAATATATATATATATATATATATATATATATAAATTATATATATATATATATGTATATATATATATATATATATATAGTATCATACCCTCAGAATCATTAGTCTTTAAGCTATTGGTGATGGCAACCCCCAAACCTTTGGCTTAATCTCCCATATCAAAATTAGACATAAAATTAAAAGTATTTCATTGTTCTGATGCTTGAAGACAAAAGAGAATTAGCTACCTTTGTCAGCAAAGGACTCTCCTCTCCCAATCTCAAAACAATAAAAGCAACGAAAGAACACTAACAAGTCAATTATGACGAAAACAATTATTTGTCACCCTGATGAGTATTACTGTAGTTTGTCTCCAGAGACCAACCATGTTAAAGGTTTTCAGAACCTACCTATAATGACAATGACTCATACTACTCTGTAACATGTCCAAATAGGATTGCTAGCAACAACAGTAATAGTAATTATACAGAAAAAAAGTGAACAGACAACTAAAACATAAAAGTATCATATAAAGAATATAGTCTATAAGCGCAAAATTATTTCTTGATATTGCTTTCGAGAAGGATCTCAAATGTAATCTTCCAATATGATCTATTTCCAATAACACGAAGTACTAAAAAAGCTGGAACGAGTAAAAGCGATTATTTTCTAGACTTTTGTATTTACTATAATTATAGTGTTCTCAATGACAGCCGGTCGCATTTAAAAACTTCCTTTGAAAGACTTCTCTTCTTCTATTAGCGTGCTTTTTTCTCATTCGTATGGGGTAACTTCTCTAAAAGAGGTTAAATTTATAAGCCATAACTTCATTCCCCTTTTTAATGAATAGAAATGCATAATTATGATGAGATAATTTAATTTTTCATCGAATACGCTACTACATATTAAGGCTAAATAAACTTTCATTAGTTGTTACTTAAAAAGAATAAAATGGGAGATTTTAATTGCAATGCCATTAACAAAATCACTGCTTCTCAAGAGTAAGAAACAAATACAACAGATATCAAATTTCTTTTTAAAGATTGCGCAGCGACTTCGTCCATATACTCAAAACGCATATTTATATAAAAACAAAAGTATTAACACCTAATGATATACAAAAAAAAAAAAAAAATTGTGGAGTATATATCAAGAAAGGCCAATTACATGTTTAAAAATTAGGTATCCCACTGAACCCAACCATACAAATCGCTAACACTACAATGAGCAGCAGAGCTTCGTACCCTCAAGTCATTTTTATTGACTTTCTCATCCACCTCACAAGGTTATCACTATTTTCATCGGTATCCAGCTGACGTAATTAAGAGCGCCACTTGACCCTTTTATAAAGAGGATCCTCCGACATATAATGGTATTTCTTTCCTTAAGAATCTTACGGACTTTTAATGAGCATAAAAAGGACATTAGAAATTCCATAGAAATAATAATAATAATAATAATAATAATAATAATAATAATAATAATAATAATAATAATAATAATAATAACCACAGCAACGAATACTACTTATCATAAACCTTCTAGAAATTTTTATAACAAAAATTATTAAAAGAATATTAATCACTCACAGAATAAATAAACTTTAACTCTTTATCTCCTATGAATTGCTAAGAAAATGAATATAAAAGACCCAGGCTAGGAGGGAATATGGATAATTGGATTTTGTGAGATTAGAATATTTGCAAATTCAAGAGGTTTTAATTACCAGTATCATTGAAGAAAATCAGAGAAGCAAAGACAATAAAAATTTATGTGATAAATATAGTGAATATCATCTTCTCTCTCCAGCCTCATTGAGACGTTGTAGTGCACTCAACTTACAAACTAAGTGACCAGGTCAAGAAAGGTCGATATGGTCGTCTCCTTTAAAATAGGGTTAATAATTACTGATCTAAAGAATACAGCACTTATTAACCGACCGTTGTTGGTCACTTTCCGAGAGAGAGAGAGAGAGAGAGAGAGAGAGAGAGAGAGAGAGAGAGAGAGAGAGATTGTTGCTGGATCCTAATGTACTGTAATATGATCAAAACAGAGAGAGCATCTACGAGGTAAACTTTACCACCAAAAAAGAAAAAAAAATCATCATAAATTAATATTTGCAGAACAATTCAACTGGTGAAAAGAGACTTATCGTTGAATATAAAGCGGCTCTTATCCTAATCCTACTGGCTTAAAAAGATATTCAATTTATTTTCATCCATTTTTCGTGTCTATACCCTGCATGAGCCAGATGTGATTTGCATTTTGTTTGATGATTGATTTGAGGTACGATTTCGTTATCTTCACACCTTCGCAATGTGAAAATACTCATATACTATATATATATATATATATATATATATATATATATATATATATATATATTATATATATATATATATATAAAATATATATATATATATATATATATATATATATATATATACACGTATATATATATATACACATTATATATATATATATATATATACATATATATTTACAGACACACACACACACATATATATATATATATATATATGCATATTATATATATATATATATATATATATATATATATATAAAATATATATATATATATATATATACATACATATATATACACACACAGATATATATATATATATATATATATGTGTGTATATATATATATATATATACATATATTGAGGAAACAAAGATTACTATCCCTCCAATTATTTTTACACAAACGAACAATGTTAAATGTAGTATTACTATGTAATGCTATCCATTTATGATATACTGAATGAGATTTCACTTAAGGAAAAGAAGATATACCAGCCAATAAGACTGTTATCAGAAGAACCCATATCTTCTCTCAATTTTAGACTCTCACTTTAAAAGTTAAAATTTTGACTTGCTATGAATTGACAAAATTTAAGTTCCAGAAATACTACCTAGAAAATATTTTGAATCATATTTAGCAAAAGTGCTAGTCATTTCCAAACGTCAAGGTCGAGTGTCGCCCAAAAGTCAAAGATTAAGAGTAATTCTATATTGTTTTTACGAGCGGATAAAATTAATTATTCTAGAATTGGAAATACTTGATATTGCCAGTTTCTCTTATATTTAAAGTACTTCAAATCGAAATAAAACCTGAAAATTGGATTAGAAGTTGTCACTATATCAAAAAAAGTATCTTCGTAGAGAGAGAGAGAGAGAGAGAGAGAGAGAGAGAGAGAGAGAGAGATTAAAAGGATAAATTATACCATATGTATTGTAAGCTCTTTTAATTACTTTCACTAATGATATATAAAAATGGTCAAAAAATGTAATTGCATTCTCGCCCATATCAAGTTCCCTTGGTTAAGTTTCCAGGTCCAGTTGTGGAGAAGATAGGGTTTAAAGTTCAGAGTTCAATACTTTAGTGTACGTAGATATGCATTTATCTGATCACAGAATTTATTATGAAGTAAGAACTAAGAATGTTCAATTATAATTTAGTAAATGAAAAACCTATGATGACTGACCAGAATTAGCTTTCAAAAAGAGAAAGAGAAGATTCTAACCTTACAAGTATTATCATTTACTTTATTATTGTCATGCTCTGCTGTGTTATTTGCATACATTTATCAATAATTTATCTTTAATCATTAACGCTATTCATTTTACTCTTCATAGAGTTTATTCTTACATTATTCGCGGAACTTGCCATGTGGAGTGGGAGGAGATGGCCGATGTGTGTGTGTGGTCTCTCTGTGTGGATAGAGAGAGAGAGAGAGAGAGAGAGAGAGAGAGAGAGAGAGAGAGAGAGAGAGAATCGGAATCACAAGAGGCATTATGCAGAATGATCCATGAACTAACTGAATGATAGTCACAGTCACCGAGATTTACATCAAGATCAGATATGAAACTTAACAGACCGAAATTTTTACATGACGATTTCAGATAAAGTCAACAATTGAAGATTAAATAAGAAAACAACATTTAAATTATAGCATAATAAAGACAAATAAAAAATCTTGAATAATTTATTCAGTATAGCAATTACTTATGCAATTGAAAAGGAGAGATAGATATATTTTCAAAGGTGAATATGCTATCAATAATACCATCTTGAGTTTTAAAACGAGATTCCAAGACTCAACTTTCATATGGTAATAAATAAAGAAACCTACTCCCAAGTTCTTGTACTCTTAAAATTCATGCAAAACCTTTGACTAAAGATATCTTAATTAGATATAACATTAATACAGCCAATGCAGCAAACAACCAAGATCTATGTATATTACAAGAACGCATTTTGTTTCTAAAAAAAGGGATGCCACATAATTGTGTTCATATGAATTATCTAATGTATTAAAACTAAGCAGAATTACACACAAGGTTAATTAAAAACACACGCAAATCATATATTTTCCTAATTTTCCATACCTCCAGTAATTGGATTGAAAAAAAAAATAACCTGATTTTTTTTTTTTTTTTTTTTTTATTTATGGGTCTTCCTTTTGACATACGAGTGATTCCGTACGCATGTGTTTTCGTGCGATTCATACATATAAGGACAATAGACTGAACATACGTACATAGAGCTGAGGCACCAAATCGATTTTGCTAACAATATTAGGAGAATGCACTCAAAAGTAAAAGGTTTGAGAGAGAGAGAGAGAGAGAGAGAGAGAGAGAGAGAGAGAGAGAGAGAGAGAGAGAGACCCATTTTTTCTCTTTGCTACCCTTCATCTACAGGGAATGTCTATTTGCTATGGAATTGGAAATAAATAATGAATTTGACATGTTTATCTATATCACCAAAAATTAAAAGGCTCATATAATAACTAGCAAATTTCGTTAGTAGAGCCGGGCTATGGAAGAATATAGAACAAAGAGAGCTTCAAGATTACTGGAATATTATCGAAGAAACTTCCATTACTGACATAAAAGGTATATAATCCATGTAAATTACAACCAAACAACGAGTTTATATGCACAATACATTCCAGTGTTATTGAATGTTCCATGTAGTGTTGCAGCCTCTGTTCAGTCATATAGCATCCTTACAAATCAGCCTTCCTTGATGTGTTAAATTTAACACACCAAGGAAGGCTGTTTAGTTGGGTAAGGATAATATGGGTTTTTAGTCGAAATGTTATAAGTCATTTGTAGTTGTCTAGCATCCAAAGAGAAGGATAGTACTCATTCAGTTGCAAAAAAAAAAAAATAAAAAAAATAAACAAAAAATAAAAATAAAAAAAAAATTAAAAAAAAATGTGGTTTTGTGGCAAATTCATGATTTTCTTGGAGGTTTCGCGAAAGAGTAAAAAGGACTTTATTCTGTTTTAAATGTATATATAAGATTTTTTTTTTAAGCCAATATGTAGTTTCACGCACTTAATTCAGTTTATTAAAGTATATAGAACTATATATTTTAGAGGAATACTAAAGTTATCAGGAGTGACTATGATCTGGTTGGTTCATATTTAATCTAAAAAAAAAAAAAAAATACACGCAGATTACACCTGACATTGATAATTGAACCGTCATCATGGTTCTTCCATTCTTCTTTGCTAATACTTTCCACTGAATTATAGTACTTGCATTATTCATTGCAGTGGTTTAGATATTAATGGTCTTAAATTTTAAAACCAATGATGAGTGAATGCATTAAATATGAACCGAAATTCCAACATGTGTTATACACAAGTTATTCAAATGAAGATAGAAGAACTGGACTTGCCAAGTGAGATGATTTCAAATTTGGGATTGACATGAATTACATTTATATTATAAATGTAGATATCTAATCTTATATGTATATATATATATATATATATATATATATATATATACATATATATATATATATATATATATATATATATATATATATATATATATATATATATATATATATATATATATATATATATATATATATATGCATATGTGTATGGTTGTGCGTGGATGTGCATACATATGTATATATATACACATATATTTAATTAATTGCACGAGTGTATTGCATGGATAGGTATAAGTATCTATAAATATACACGGACGTATATAGATTAATGAATCTGCTAGGCTTATCATGTCTAAATATTTTGAAAATTTCGTGTGCTCGCTGTGAAAATATTTAGCATTAACTAAGGCTGGTGTGTTTTTTATAAAATTAAGAAAATATCTTAAATGAAGTATAGTAAGTTTTCGATATAATCTACACAAAATCTGTCTCCCAGTTCGTCGCTTTATTGCACCCCGAATCTATTTGAGAAAACTATCGAAATTTAAAAAAAAAAAATACATAAATTTCATGAAATACAACTTTATTATATCACAAGGTCCCAAATATAATGACTAGAAAGCTATCACAGTATCAATAACTTAAAGAGAACATTCAACATAATTCAGGCGAAAGGTCTGAATATAGCCAAGTGAATGTCTGAATGTAAGGGAGGTCTCCGAGTTTTGAAATGCTTCATTACATGATAGACAAGAGGAGAGAAATATCAAAGGGAGCATCTTGAAGTGTCAACGATTGATGAAACAGTTAAGTAGATTCAATGCCTTTACAAAATTACAAAAAGTATATGAATAAACATTCGTTTAACATTTAAAAGATTGAGATTATTTAATTATTTTATATATAAATCACAATTTTTTAAAATATATAGTAATGAGATGTGTCACCAGAAACAAAAGTAAAACATAAATCTGTCAACATCAAATTCATAAATACTTTGGGTAAAAGGAAATCATCAGACCCAGGAATTTCTGTTACATGAATTGATGTCTCTCACACATCCACTCATATATATATATATATATATATATATATATATATATATATATATATATATATATATATATATATATATACACACACATATATATATATATGTATATATATATATATGTATATATATATATATATATATATATATATATATATATATATATATATATATATATTATGATTAGGTACATACGGCAAGATTATAGATGTCCTTTACAACCTCATTATGAGCAATACATGTTAATAGTATTTCCGCATAAACATACACGTCCTCGTATTCGTCCTCTATTCCTTTTGAGGTTTGTATACTCCAGGTGTTCAGATTATACTGTACATTGGAAAGAAAGTGTGGGAATGAGATTGATTGACTGATTATGAGTTATCTGCCATCCTGACATCTAAGGTCATTGGCGCCGATATTATTTGTTATAAATAAAGAAATAAATAAAGAAATAAATGAACGATAATTCAATTTAAAAAAAATAAATAAAAGCAAAAACGTCCTTATAACAGTTAAATAGCTTTCAGAAGACCTGCTTCTGAAATAAATTTATAAATGTCACTAGTATAGTATGACACATGCGGGGAAGAGAAATACAAAATATAATTGAAGTAGGCATAAACCCGTTTTTAGGACAGCAGTAACAGTTAGAAAGATTAGGATAAACTCAATTGTTCTTTGGTCATCCCAGGGTTTTGGTCTTCTTAACTACAAGATGATGACTATTCATAATGTTACAAAGTTCCAAGTTGTCCCTTGCTCTTTAAGTAAATTGCATAGGAGTATGTGGTCATCACTATATAGTTTTCTGAATTTCTATGTAAATTTTATATATTCTAATAATGAAAAATAGTGATTACATAGTAGTTATACAGCTTAAATAATACTCTTTTTTTTTCTGTAAAAGTTGGGTGTTCAAATGAACAGTTCTAGGTTATGTTGACCATAATGCCATAAAGGAGGTTACTAACAAAGACAGCTAAAATCCACTGAAACATTTTCCTGAGTACCTTCCTATGTGTTTCTTCAGAAAATTTAATATATTCTTAAAAAATTTTCACTTACTCATTCCTTCGAGATATACTGTCATAATAATTTAGAGATCATATAAACATATTGGTTATAACGGCCTGTCAACTGGAGAAGCGTAAATGTGAATGCACAAGGGCCCCCCTCCCCCCCCAAAAAAAATGAAGGGGTAGGTAAATTATTGAAATATAGAGTCAAATATTCTGATCATATATATTTCCGTTTGTATGTAAACCGAATATCGCTGAAACTGGGTTATCCCAGAAAACCAGCAATCGTCAATTTTCCAGGCAAGTCTTTTTTCATGTCGTAGAATGACTTTGTGAAAGATAAAGATAATAAAGGGATTATGAAGATAGAAAGTAAAGAATTGTCTACAAAGCCGAGTTCTTCCTCCTTGTAAAATGATTTGGAAATGCTAATTGGAATCGGTCTTTTACCCAACGTTTTTATTGTTTCCCTTCGCAAAACCCTTTTGAGATAATCTTGTGGACGCTCTTCAAAGGAATGAGTAATGAAAAACAAACACTACAATTAGACAAGTGGATTCCATGTTCATGAAAAGAAGTGAGGCACGAGAGAGAGAGAGAGAGAGAGAGAGAGAGAGAGAGAGAGAGAGAGAGAGAGAGAGAGAGAGAGAGAGAGAGAGATAATGATGATACTAATAGTGATGGTGTACAAAAAATTCTAGGAAACCAGATTATAAAAACATCACCTGGAAATGATGTTTCATAGGAGTTCGTCTTCTTGAAATGAATGTTACGTGGAGAGGGTACCCGGACAGAAGTGTCTCAAATATTAGCTCCAACGACGTGATACCTTAAAACGCACAGCTGTTAGACTCCTCAAAATGAAACTATACAGTGAGAGAGAGAGAGAGAGAGAGAGAGAGAGAGAGAGAGAGAGAGAGAGAGAGAGAGAGAGAGAGAGAGAGAGAGAGAATGTAGGTACTAATTTCAACTTAACATTTGCTATATCTTAATGTTCAAAATGGAAAAGAATTCGTTGCACGAAATTATGTTATACTTCATTGAACAATCAAATCGAAGAGAGGACTTCTTTGTGATGCAAATATCAATGTAATCTCTTTTAGTATTGTCTTGTCTTTCCTTTCAGACCTTGATTATATGAAGTGATCAGACTGCCTATAATGATCATTATTAGAAAATCTTTAGCAGTTTCGCTTTAATGGCCCATGCGTACATTTTCAGATTTAAACCAATATATTCCTTCCAAATTTATTTTCCAAAAAGAAGAATGCTTATATGGAAGAAATATACAAGAATACTGACCAGTAAGACGAGCATCGACCGAAAAGAATATACATTTGTGAACCACCTTTATTTAGCATTAGAGCCTCTGCATTCCAGGGAGCATTGCCGTTAATAACTGCCAAGAATTCTAGTACTGACTTGTACCCAGTTCTTTTGATCTGAATAATCAGTAGCTCGCACTACTTCTCGGTGAAATGGCATTAAATATTACAATTGAATCATTTTAAAACAAAAATATCTTAAAGAACTGATGTATATCATCATAATATATGATAAAAAAAATGAAAAAGTCTCGGGGAATTCTGTCTAAACAGTAAAGTTCAAGGAATTAACGACAACCAAACAAGTGTGGTTAACGAAATGTGGTTGTGGCAATCTTTCTATTATCTCGATAAATATAGGAAGGGTTACAACAATTTCATGAGAACTACAAAACAAACGATATGGAATGCAAAGTAGCCGTAAGCATTGTCAGGGATTCAGATGTTGCTATTTTCCCTGTTGGAGCCCCTGGGCTTGTAGCCTCCTGCTTTTCCATCTAGGGTTGTAGCTTAGAAAATAATAATAATAATAATAATAATAATAATAATAATAATAATAATAATAATAATAATAATAATAATAATAATAATATCAATTAAGTGGCGAATAATGACATGTGAGAACTGTGTACCGGATGGTAAAATCTCTCGCTATCGATTTTGACATCATAAAGAGCTATGTAAATTTTAAGGTAATTTATTTTCCAACATAAAAATGTTATCTTTCCAATACTGTTTGGCCTGCAAGGGGTTTTGTGGTAGCTTATAATTTGTCTTTCAGGTTGCTAAACAGTTTTGTCTTTTTGTTTCAAAGACTTTAAAACATATATGTAACAATAAAATTCAAGATTTATGGCTAGTCTTTTATCTTCTCAATGAATCAACGGAAATACATTTTTACAATTTTTACATACAAACTTCCCAACATTTTGTTACACTTTCCGTCATTCTTTTGATTACTTTTAAATACCACAGTCAAAATAATATAAGTCATTTTCAAATATAAGATTTTGAAACATTTCAACCAAAATCGAATTCCAGTTTAAGTTATTTGAGAAATATATTGGTATTACGATTTCATGTTTGACCGAGGCTGCATCGCATATAGCCATAAAATCCTGTACAAACATTTTCCCTTACATTTTTAGTCCTAACTTTTATAGATGACAAAAAATGCCAATTTTACCATAATTTTTCATATTACGCTTTTTCTGGAGTGTATGCGAGGAATTTCGCATATTAAAGTGTATTTTTTAGTCAAGAATCGTTTATCATATTTTACCGTGTTTAGGAAAAGGAAAAAATTATAAACACTTTTGGATCACAAAAAGCGAAGAGAGCATATGCTACTTTTGCATATTAATGGATAAGCCATTGTTTAAATGGATCTGGTATTCTATTACATTATTGTTTTATAAATTGTGATATCAGATATCATTCTTGGTAAAATTTTAAAGGAAATAAACATATATTTGACTCTCTTGTTAACTACAGTAGTTGTTATGGCGAAACTTAACACTGACCTGAGATATTCATAAACAATAAGAATCTTAGACTACAAAAATAACGTACAAACTATTTCTGCATTATCATATATATACACACACATATATATATACATATATATATATATATATATATATATATATATATATATATATATATATACAGTATATATATATATATATATATATATATATATATACAGTATATATATACAGTATATATATACAGTATATATATATATATATATATATATATATATATATATATATATATATATATATACTGATATAGTTCAAATAAGTCATATACTGTATATTAATACATTAAAGTCTGGACTCTCTTAACGACCTCTGGATCAGGGCCCCAGGCGAAATCACTCAAAGACTATTGTATCTGACCGGCCGAGTTTCAAACCCTGGTCCAAGATACTTGTATGATATTGACCATACCACTTCGTTGCTAAGTGGTATAGACCAGGGTTCGTAACCCGGCCAGTCAGATACTGTAGTCTTTGAGTGATTTCGCCTGGGGCTCTGATCCCGAGGTCGTTAAGAGAGTCGAAACTTTAATGTATTAATATATACGGCTTATTTGAAATATGAAAAACATGTTTAAATGTGCAAAATTTATCATACTTATATATATATATATATATATATATATATATATATATATATATATATATATATATATGTAAATATCACCCACGAATGGCATTTAATACCGAATTCTATCTTGGGAATATATATCCACTTGGAATTCATTTTATGGTAACAGCTTCTGGCCGGGTGGGGATTCGAACCACCACCTGTACGGCCGGAAACCATGCTGGCAGGGACCCTACCGACTCAGCTATCAAGAGAGACTATCAAGAGAGACAGTCTCTCTTGATAGCTGAGTCGGTAGGGTCCCTGCAGCATGGTTTCCGGCCGTACAGGTGGTGGTTCGAATCCCCACCCGGCCGGAAGCTGTTACCATATAATGAATTCCAAGTGGATATATATTCCCAAGATAGAATTCGGTATTAAATGCCATTCGTGGGTGATATTTACATTAATTAAAATCACGTGTGCTTGTGATATATGTTCATATATATATATATATATATATATATATATATATATATATATATATATATATATTACAGCTTCTTTCAATCAATTCAGGTTAACTTGAATTTTCAAGCGACACTGCAAGCACTATGCCCTTTTTAATGCGACTCAATGAACTAATTCCAAAGTACGAAACTCATTAATCGGCCTAACTGAAGCATAATCGCTTAAACAGGCCTAAATCTTTGCCCTTTCATAAATCAAACACACTTTTTCGATAATCAGCCCCGGGTCTAACCTCCAACCCGTGATATATATATATATATATATATATATATATATATATATATATATATATATATATATATATATATATATATAAAACCATAAATACGCACTAATGTTAAAATAGGCATAAAAACCAGAATTTTACATACTTGTGATAACTGAGAATTTCATTTCCAAGGAAAAGTTACTGTCGTACTTTGATATGGAAACATATTAAGAATTAAAAAGGATAATATAAAAAAACCTGTATAAATAATACTCCAAGAAAAATTTAGTGAATTAGTATTGGAGCTCATGTAATACATTTGTATAGAATTGTTTTTCCATAATGATTGCAACTTCTTGATAAGGGATAGAAGTTTGGAGAGTCATAAATATATATATATATATATATATATATATATATATATATATATATATATATATATAAATATATATATATATACATATATATACATATATATATATATATATATATATATATATATATATATATATATATATATATATATATTAGCTTAAAGTTTCTTCAAGCACTCATAATACATAAGGGTACCTGACACTTGCACGCATTCGTGGCACGCACTGGCACGCATTGATGCGCGAACTCGCGTGAACGAGCCGTGAAAATGTCGTGAACAGTGCGGGGACTCGCGTGCCAGAGCGTACCAATGCGTGCCATGCGTGCCCAGAACTTTGAAATGTTTAAAGTTTGTGGCACGCATTGGCACGCACAAAATAGTCGTGAAGTAGTCGTGAACGATGCACCAACTGGAGTGAACTGGAGTGAACAGTGCGGGAACTGTCGTGAACTGGAGTGAACGATGCGGGAAGTGGCGTGAACTTTATAATGAGGAGAAACAAAAAAGAAACGAAAAAATTAATGAAAAGGAAAGAAAACTAAACCTAATAAATTTTTATATTTGCTGTTTTAATGTGAAAAAAAAATGATATCTTATTTCAAACTATTTCTATAACTTTATAATGAAGAGAAACAAAAAGGAAACGAAAAAATTAATGAAAAGGAAAGAAAAATAAACCTAATAAATTTTTATGTTTGCTGTTTGAATGTAAAAATAAAATGATGTCTTATTTCATGCACACACTTATTTTCCTCTATTACCAATCAAGACCCAAAACTTTTGTTTTACATAAAAATGAACTGAAAAATAAACCCAAGAAATTTTTAAGTTTGCTGTTTGAATGTAAAAATAAGATGATGTCTTTATTTCAAACTATTTCTATAACTTTATAATGAAGAGAAACAAAAAGGAAACGAAAAAATTAATGAAAAGGAAAGAAAAATATAAACCTAATAATTGTTTATATTTGCTGTTTGAATGTAAAAATAAAATTTATTTCATGCACACACTTATTTTCCTCTATTACCAATCAAGACCCAAAACTTTTGTTTTAAATAAAAATGAACTGAAAAATAAACCCAAGAAATTTTTAAGTTTGCTGTTTGAATGTAAAAATAAGATGATGTTTTATTTCATCAACATACTTATTCTTCTTTATTACCTTAAAATTAAGAGCAAAACAATTTTTTTCTGTTTGCTGTTTTAATGTGAAAATAAAATTATTTCTTATTTCAACACACTTTTTTTCTCTATTACCTTAAAATCAACAGCCTAAAAACTTTTCATGTTTGCTGCTTTTAATGTTAAAATAAAATGCTTTCTTAATACTTGTACATATTTTATGTCTGCTATTTATATGTAAATCAAATGATTTCTTATTGAAAGAAAACTAAAGGGCAACAAAAAATACAAACGAAAAAGATACGTTTCTTCTCCTCAATGCAATGGTGTCTCTGACAGAAAGCATTGTTGTCTCTTCCGAAGCCAATCCAAGAATGTCCTCGGGTTGGAGAAGCCCCGTTTTTATATGGAGTGGCCAATTCGTGAACTGGCGTGAACTGGCGTGAACGATGTGGAAACGATGCGGAATGATGAGCGAACTCGCGTGAACGTGTCGTAAACTTCTTGTGAACTATGCGTGCCAATTCGTGCCATCGCGTGAACGTCGCGTGAACGTCGCATGAACGATGCGCAAACTGGAGTGAACTGGTCGTGAGCAGTGCGAGAAAAACACCAGTGCGTGGCAAAAATGCGCGCAAGAGTCAGGTAGGCTATACTTTTAAAAATCCACAAACTTCATCCCTTATCAGGAAGAGCTACAATACATTATGAAAAAAATCTGTAAATACGGTGTAACAATAATATGGCTGGTTTATAGTACTTTTTAACAATGAAAAACCAAAAAATCATCTTTTACAATAACCTAATCAACCTACCTTTGTGCTCCTCCTTTCAGTCTTACAATTGCTTGTCCTTCTCAATGAAGCCTTTCAAAGGAAATCCCGGGATTATATAGTTCTTGCTCAAGACACAGACCCCTTAGAATCATCATTACCTGGATAAGAGAAAATATGTTAACATTATTAAGGAAAGGATAGACTATATCAGATATTCCTATGAATTATGCTTCTGAATGTAACGCTCTCTCTCTAGTTTTCATTGTTATTTTATAAAGTCTTGAAAGGGAAGCTACACAGTTTAGACACAAATTGATAAATAACTGTGGTTATATCAAAATCATTATTCTTATATATATATATATATATATATATATATATATATATATATATATATATATATACAAGGAGAGAGAGAGAGAGAGAGAGAGAGAGAGAGAGAGAGAGAGAGAGAGAGATGTATTGTATATGGTAATCTATATCAAGACCCCTCTCTTCGCGTTAAAGGTTTATTTCCTCTCGCATGGAATCTTCCCTGAGGAAGAAAAGTTATTCATTATCGCAATTTAAGTAAGAAAGGGGAGCAGGAAGCACATGCATACAATTAACTCTAAATTTACATACTAAGCTAATGATACAATCTCTCCTTCCCCTTCATAGTGGGTCTGTGTGCGTAGGTGTATTTTAGTAGAGGGATGAAGCTTTGAATAATAATCATATACAATTCTCAAGCCATTGGACAACTTGAGGATGTTTTTAATTTAAACAATGTCATACACAAGCTAAGTCACATCAGAAAAACGTACCAGAGTGAATTTGTATTTACGGCTTTCTAATATTACTATTTTGTAATTAAATGTTGTTTTTCTTGAACCAATATTATAGATCAGGTTTATACAGGTTGAGAAATTATCCGATAAATCTTTCATTTCATGGGTGGTATTATTAATTATGGAGGCTAAGCAAATGGAAAACCTGGCAATAACTTCTCAACTTTCGAATTACAAAATGGAGAAAACTACTTGTCGTATAAATATTACTACCAATAAAGACACAACTGCGGAGACAATAAAAAATTTTTCCTAATTAGCAAATGAACGTTTCAAAACAGACATTTTTTTTTAAATTATCATATCATTATCAGAGGTCTAATTGTATCAGTAGAGGGTTACAGATGGGAGATCTACCTGAAACTTAATTAACCACTGGCAGGACATCCAAGTCAACAGAGAGAGGCAACTAATGTCTATAGACTTAGATCCATAGACCTTAGAGCCAACAGTAAGGAAGAAAACCAGGTGACTCTCATCTCTACAACTCAAAGGCATCGGTTTAAAAAGGTGATGAACGAATATTCAATGAAAACCGGTACCATACACCTAGATGGCATTACGACGGACGGTAAATGTATAATGTACTGTCAATAATCAGAAGAAACGTCACATCTCTTTCCGGAAAATGTATACAGTAATGTACTGTCAATAATCAGAAGAGACGTCACTTCTCTTTCCTCTTGAAACCCGACTGAAGAGAACCAACTTAATATCTAGTTATACTTCTTTCTACAGTGAAGAATAGAGACGTCACAACACTTCATGCATTGAAATAAAAACAATTTGTCTGCCGAGGAAAGTAGGAAGGCTTTCAGAATAGTGCAACAAATTGCCTTACCGGTGTACCGGTTTGAAATTACCCCCTCCAAATCTTACCCCCCGGTAATTTGAAACCGGATTCAAACTACCGGGGGGTAACTTGATACCGGTTTCAAGCTACCCCCGGGGGTAATTTGAAACCGGTTTTATGCTACCCCCCTGGTTTCAAATTACCCCCCTCGTTTTTGCGCAGGATCTCATCATTTATGAATATTAATAAATTGCTTTTGATCAGGGTCAACACAATCATTAGGTAATATGTATATACATGTACTGTTTCACCTATTGGTATCGTTTATTAATATCCAGCCTTTATCCGTCTTATGTTTATATCTTAGTTAATAAATGTCGGATATTCCATTATCAGTCATGGGTGCATATTTGACCGAGACAGGAAGACGAGGTGAAATTTGATTTTGACGGTTATTTTTTCCATTATTTGAAATATTTCATAATTATATTGCAAGCAAGTATTATATAAGGTATAATCAACATATTGATCATAAGTATATATGTATACATACACATACATTTATATATATATATATATATATATATATATATATATATATATATATATATATATATATATATGTATTTGTATGTATGTTGTAAATACTATATCATTCATGATATCTGTAAATAAATGACACTTTTAATAAAGCAAGATTGTAAGCAATTATAACAGTTTTAATAAAACATGGTACAGTACATGCTGTTTGCTTCTACTGTGCTTACATTGGTTGTTTGTATACGAAAACACCTGGACTACGGAAAAGTCGTTACACTTTACAGCCCTCTATGGATGACATTGAACACAACTTGTGTTAATCTCACAACTGTTGTTACTGATTTTAGCCTAAAGGCAGGCAGCTGTGTGTTATCATGGGCTAAATCAAATCCTATTTAAACCATCTTCCAGAATAGTAAGTGATGGATTCGTGTATGGATTTTTTTTCTCTGTTGTTGATCTCGAAATGGAAAATTATTGAAAAACGGTGTCATAAAATGTTTAAGAATTTTACCTGAAAGGTATCCTAAAGAAAAAAAGACCTCGCCACATGGTCACCTGTACATTTCCATGCGGTTTATATAACACTTCTGCCCCTTTGTCATAGCTCCATTCTTTCTTATTACTCATTTCATCAAATGACAAAACAGCAATACCTAGTAATCGAGACTTCATACCATCTTTAATGTCCTCTGGTTTAAAATGAATCGAGCTAACAGTAGCTTACACAACGTTAATTCTGTCTGCACGACGACATGCATGTTGGTAATTTATATTTGAGCTTTTATTTTTTACGTGCATAGCATCCAAATACTACGAAGTTACTATGCATTATCAGTGACAGAATAAATGAATAAACTAAGAGATATATGGACACAAGGAGTTCTATTGTTATATTGCAACTATGGGTATGGTCAAACCATTTTAAGAGCAAACTCGGAGCCCAATAGCGGCATTGCCAGTTCTCTTGGGTCATTTTCAAAGCACATCTGGCTTAGCCGCTTTAATCTATGGGCGAGCCAAGAATAGGAGAAAAGGGTCAACTAATAAGTCATTCACCCTGATTTGAACGGTCTAAGAATATAATCCTTTAATTTGATACTCTCCCTAAATTGTTTCCTTCGTTCTTTTTGTTTGCAACCACGTGTGGTGACAAGTTGAAACTCTTAAATATAACAAATAGCAAAATTGTTATAAAACGATTATCATACTAACAGAAATAATCTTAATTTTGATATCAAATGAATTCATTTCTCAATTCTGATTGATTATTAAAAGACAGGATTCTTTACAAAGGATTTAATTAACTATGTTTAATATGGTATATTTACGTAGGTGATTGTATTGTTTTAGAATTTATTTAATTAATCGACAAAATTAATTTCTTTGCAACAAAGGTTATATTAGCAAACGTGGTTATGGTGACTTCGTCAGATGAAGTTAGTGCTATCACAAAAGATTCAATAAATTAGTTCATTCAGACCATTTTCATGTCTTCCTTTATAATGTTATCAGTATGCTTAATACCCTTGACCCAATTTACCTTGCAAATCTGAAACAAAGTCGTTTTTATAAGTTGGCTGCATCTGTGACACGTTTGATTGTTTGGTCAATTCCAAATTTAACAATTTCATTACCATTTTCCCATTTTTTTTCTTAATATTTAATTTAGTAAATATTTTTTTCCATGTAATGCTAAAACAGGGTTCATTATGATGGTTTTGATTTCAAATATTTTTACGGGTAATATCTATCTTTTTTTACTTAAGTGTTTTGTATAAAGTTAGATGCGTCATAGTTTGTGTTTAATTGAAAGAAGGCCAGTTAATTAAAAATTAAAAAAATAATAAAATCTCGACAATCACGCGCACACTGAAATAAAATAAAGTTTTACCTCGCCGTGATCACTAAACCTTAAATGAAAGTCTGTAACTTCAAATATTGTGAATTAGGGAATTATATGACACTTTAGGTCTTAAATACGAAAATATCAACAATCACACGAACAGAAACAAAATAAAATTTTACCTCGCCTTTATCACAGAACCTTGAATTACAGTCTGTGACTTTTAACGTGTCATATAATTCACTAATACACAATTTTTGGTCTTAAATACCAGATTAAACTACTTTTCCTACTGCTGCGAAGCCAACAATAAATGCATGATACATATTTGCGATGTCACATGAATTATTTATCATTCTGATGAGGGGGTAACTTGAAAACAGAGGGGGTAACTTGAAACCGGTTTCAAACTACCCCCCCGGTAATCTGAAACCAGTTTCAAGTTACCGGGGGGTAATTTGAAACGGGGGGTAACTTGAATCCTTTACACCGGGGCAAGTAGCGACTTTGTCTGACAAGAGAGCTGCTAGCAACAGGGACCTCTCTAATTGACAACAACACAACTCCCAGAAGTATCTTGTATTCTAGAGGTATCGTACATGTATATAGAAAATAAACATCAATTAAACCTCCAATACGAAGAATAATTCATATATCCTCCTTCCTTGTTGATCAAATAACGCCGATTCCACTATCCCCATTCCAGCCGACTAACTACTATTTTTACATGCTAATCATTCACTTTAATCTCTTTTTTACTTTGCAGAAAGACTATCACACTTTTCTAATAGGATTGGTTTTAGTATCAAGTTTCCGATGATGGTATAATTGACAAGGTTCATGGATGTCTGGAATATTTTAATGGTATTCCATGAACGAAAGGACATTTGTTTTCCTAACTGCTTACTCGCGATAGAAAACCTTTCTGCCAGCTTGAAAGAATCATTCACATGCGCACATTACATTTTACCCTTATACAGGTCTCGCACCATCATCAACCCGCAATCGCTGGCGTGGTGATGAAAACTAGCCACATCCCGGACATGAATAAGAACATATCTGAGGTCTTTGTTCTGCAGTGGACTAGCACAAGCTGCATTTGTCGTTTATTGCTGGTGTGTGTGCGTGTGTGTGTGTGTGTATACATATATATATATATATATATATATATATATATATATATATATATATATATATATATATATATATATATATAT
The DNA here is from genome assembly GCF_036898095.1 of Palaemon carinicauda. Classification (NCBI taxonomy): domain Eukaryota; kingdom Metazoa; phylum Arthropoda; class Malacostraca; order Decapoda; family Palaemonidae; genus Palaemon; species Palaemon carinicauda. The sequence goes on from NC_090764.1 coordinate 26,550,753, forward strand.
ATATATATATATATATATATATATATATATATATACACATATATGCCCCCACAGGATGTACCTCGCGACTAAGACAGGACAGCTATCATGGTTACATTAATACATTCACTGAAACAATTGCAGTAAATTTCGAAGTCAGCTGGTTCATAAACCCAGAGAGACAGCTTACCATTAGAGTGAAACCCTACAGTATTTCATTCACCACTATCACTACCCTGTACATTGCTGCACTTAGTTTCTAGCACAATGTGGCCATCCATTTCCTGGTTTTCCTCTTCTTCCGCTAAAGAGTTGTGGACTGTGCATTCCTTTCACACAACAATCACGAACAAAGCATCTTAAAATACTGTGATAAATTGCTTCCCCTAAGGTGGCATATTGACCATTCTTTCATATCTTACAATTTTACAACTTTTCAATTATTCTTACAGCACATAAAGCAATGCATCACTACAACGACAATTCTTCTTTTCATTCATACTCCATATTCACATTTTCCTTTTATACAGTAGATTTGGTGGAACAGTACCTTCATACATTCCAATTTTGTCTTCCTTGGACCCTCAGAAGTTTCCTTTTAATTTTGTGCACACACTCTGGTACCTTTCTTGCTTCACATATTCTGCCTTTCACATAATTTCCCATTCTAGTCATTTAAAATATTTACTCCAAAAGACATAAATGAATCTACCGATTTAGTTCTTACAACTGTCTGTACGTCACCTCCTCTTCAACGCAAACTTCCCTCTTCTTAAATTTTATTCAAGTTTAAAATAATGATCAAATAATATCATTCATCCCCTCACTACAACATCCATTTACTTTGTACTAATTCTTTTCTTCAGCATTTTCTCTTTCCCAAGAATACTTGAACAGTTTTTATTTCATTTCAAAAACTGTTTAATACCAGCAAAAAGTTCTTTCATAATACATTTCGATATGACTTACTCGGCTCTCATTTACTCCAAGAAACTATTTTCTTTTCCAGTGACATACAGTTGCATTTAAATTGCATAGCATAACCACCCCATCATATATTATGAACTTTCCAAAATGTCTCTCATTCACTCTTATACTTTTCCAAATCTGGCATAAAATTAATTTATGAAAGAAAAACTTACTTATCTCATGGTCATCCTCAACCACATTTGCCATCATTAACTTGTCCCCAGCTTTACTTCTTCCATGTCTGTTCACCTTTCAGCTCGACTAAACACAATAAGCCATTTTCCCCCTTGAACCGTTTTTTAACCTCCCAAATAATTCAATTATACTTCCTTAAAAAATCAACTATCCAGAAGTTTTTATCGTCATTTGAAACCTCGAGATGAATTATCCTGTTTCTTTTCCTTTTCTTTTGCATAAACAAGCTACCCAATAGATGAAAACCTCTTGCCTCAAGCAATCTGGTAACTTTCAGATTATATGTGAAAATTACGTATTTATGCGTTAAGAAATGAGTATATTCTAAAATTATAATAAAAACAATTTTTTTTTCAGTAAGTAAAAATATCAAATAAAAACTTTACTTTTAAAGACAAATAATGTATGTTTAATGTTCTTCTCCCAATACAATATTATAAACTCACAATACTTTAACATAATCTCAATAAAAAAAAAAGAATAGTTTTAACTAAACATCCATGAAAATAAGCTGGCTTCTCTCCCCAACTGTCTATCTTTCTTTCTCATTTTACATCGATTAAAATATTTTCTGTTGTGTGATTTCCTTAGTCTCCCTCTTGCTTAGGAATTGGATTAACCAAATGCGATTATGTTTTCCCCCTCACACTTTATGCAGATTACAATGATCATTTTCAGACGTACATTGAACATTGAAAACATCTGGCTTTTTTCGAAAAACATTTAAATCTCGCAAATTCAAATTAACATTAATCTTTATATATTTCATCGCTGGGGGATTTCAAAAGTAGTTTTTTTAATATTTTTCAGACTAACCATATCATAACTTTGGTTCTGTTCTGTATCCCAGAGTACTGTAACATTTAATTACATATTAGCTTATTTTGATTAACAAAATGTGAATGAAATATTATATTACGCTCTTCTTCTTCTTCTTCTTCTTCTTCTTCTTCTTCTTCTTCTTCTTCTTAACTAAATATTTTGATAACAGTATCAACAT
>NC_090764.1:26557895-26572895 GCF_036898095.1 Palaemon carinicauda
GGAATTATAAAATACCGTATAAGAAAATACAGATGTGACACTTTCCAGCAGACATTACAGGAAGGTAGGCCATTTATTTGCATTTATTAACACAAATATTTGAGAGAACCTTTCACCATACAAGGATAGCTGGAAAAGTAGCTACCTTTCCAGGTACATAATAGATTGCTCAGGTAAGAATGAATAAAGAGGCACAAAATCTAACAGTGTGTGTTTAAATAACTCTGCTTCACGGGGGAATTTGATTCTGATTTCACAGATGCAACAATTAAAAATATAAAAAGACAACAACGTTTGTAAAACGTATCAATAGTTATGGAAAAAAATTCTCATTCGCACGCACGAAAGGGAAATTATAATAGAAGCTGATCTAACTCTCTAGTAAAGATTATGCAAGGTAAAACGATTGAAGCGATAAAAAATATAACGCTGTAGAAACAGAGAGAAAAACAAAATTATATTGAAGAAGGTTAGCCCATGTGGATAACGAGACATTGGATAAAATGGTGTACGGTACGATGAAAAGTTTTGGAAAGTAGAAAAAACTGCTGTTTTGAATGAGACTGTGAACGATATATTGGTATATGTACCAGGGTTTGTTAAATTGACTATTAACGTACTGTATGCGATTCCACCGAATAAGAACATGAAAAATACGAGCTTCACTTCTATCATTAAAAAACTTAAATCGTTCAAAACAACTTTTCTTTTATTGCATATATACTCAATACCTTCTATATTGACTCTCCATTTTTATCTTGTACCCTTTATAGCTTCATATACGTCACATAAAGGTATTTCCTTTTACCTTCAAGTATTTCATAGATGGCAAAATGGAAACTGAAACGTTAAAAATATGGAAACAAGGAAGAAAAGGGTTAACTGGCTAGTTTTGGTAATGTGGAAAGAAAGGTGGACAATAGGCCAGAAGTGCTAAGAGGCAGGAGAGAAGAAGAGCTAGAAATTAAGGGGTAAAATTAATGGCCTGAAGAATGGTACTTGATAGGAAGGGCCCATTATCCAGAGAGAAAGTGTGTGCCTACCAGATAAAAGAGAATGGTGCAATGGGTGTAATGGGTTCAACGTCCTATCGTTGACTTACTGAGTGGATGCTTGAAGGGGATAACTGTGTGGAATTTCCTGCACAGGCGGTTCATTAACAATTCAGGTATAAAAAGGAATGTGGTAGAGACAGTTAAAATATTGGCTTTTGAATAACTTCTTTTCCTGAGATATGCCTGGATGTTGAAATAAGAGGAAGAAAATGTAAACGTATTTTAAGTGTATGTATTTACTGTGTATATATATGCTATATATATATATATATATATATATATATATATATGTATATATATATGTATATATATATATATATATATATTTATTTATTTATATATGTGTGTGTATAATATATATGTATATATATATATATTTATTTATATATGTGTGTGTATAATATATATATATATATATATATATATATATATATATATATATATATATATATATATAAATATATACACATACGCACACATATATGTGTATATATATATATATATATATATTAAGCAATATTAAAAATCTTTAGATATATATATATATATATATATATATACAGTATATTTATTTATATATGTGTGTGTATAATATATATATATATATATATATATATATATATATATCTATATATATATTTATATATATATATATAAATATATACACATACGCACACATATATATATATATATATATATATATATATATATATATTAAGCAATATTAAAAATCTTTAGATATATATATATATATATATATATATATATATACAGTATATATTGAGCCATATTAAAAATATTTTGAGTATATATATATATATATATATATATATATATATATATATATATATATATATATATATATATATATATACAGATATATATATATATATATATATACAGTATATATATAAATATATATAAATATATGTATACTGATATATATATATATATATATATATATATATATATATATATATATATACAGGATATATATATATAAATATATATACATATATATATATATATATATATATATTATACATAAAAATCTAAGATTGTTATATTTGTTATTTTCTTCTATCTATGATATATTTTTCAAAAATATATAAGCTTATGTATCTCGGATAGTTTGTTGAGAAAATATGAAACACGTAAGAACACATTTCAATATCATTGGTTTAAGCAACTTATTACTTATTGAACTTGTTTCATTCCGCATGAAATCCGAAAAAAACAATAATACATTCGGAAAAAATAAACTCACGAAATAAATATATCCTGCGAAAAAAATAGCAATAAGTTAATTTGTAGATGGAATACGATATCTATTTCTAGACATGTAAGCGAAAAAAATTTAAACGGAAGAAACAAAATTATTCGAAATCTGCTACGAATTCGTTGAATGCGATGGTCGTGAACTCTGACCTTTGCCTCGACTTTATGGTTTGGCTACAGTGCCTGTTTTAGTGAAAGTTGCTCCAAAGTTAAAGGAACTTTGAAGCCCTCATTAATTAAGCAACGTCTCATCAAGGGAATTAGCTGAATCAGACATTCTTGAGTGACGTTGGATGAAGGACGACACGAGTTTATAAATATAGATATATAATAATCCCAAGATTTACGTCTCGATCTTTATCAGTTTTCTAGGAAGAAATATTCTGGACTATTGATGAGGACTGCTATAAGAACGGTTGATAAGGATAGTGATAAGGGAACAGTTATTATTGGTCTCAGGAACTCCATTAATTGAAATGAAAAATGAAATGACTCCAATAACCTCAAATAACCAATTCAATAGCCTAATACATTCATAACCAATGACTTTTCACTGAGAATTCTCACTGCACAAAAACAACAATAATACTTCTTGAAGAGAGATAAATTGTAGCGTTATAGATAACGGCATAGCTGAACGACATTTAGAAAAAAAGAGAAAAAAAAGTTGAAGTTGAAGAAGTAGGATGACGTGTTAGCTACAAATGTATGCCATGTGCAATAAGGGTTACTGTCTTGCGAAGTTTTGGAGGAAAGTAATATTACCTAACACTGAATTTAACTCTTCGTATGTTTCTGGGAAACGACGAAGTCAACTGGCCAAAATGTATTGATAAAAACATCTCATTTTACTCCCATTTCCAACAATGGGGATAAGGACCATCGGACAGAAAAGTGCATACAAAGAAAAATATAATAAACAAAACCTTCTTACCATAAAGATCTTGCCATATCATAGTATAAAATGGTAAGCAATATGGTTTTCAATGTATGAATTACTGTCCGTAATCATTTATAAGGGTTTCCCTTATCCTCCAGTGGTGAGGAACAGTAAATTTAAGCTTTATAGGTTTTTGTGGCCTTATTGGTAACGTCTCTGCCGAGAGAACGCCAGTCGGGGGGTTCGAGTCCCGTTCAAACTCGTTAACTTCCTTTAGTGTCTGCAACTTTTCCGTCCTTGTGAGCTAAAGATGACGGGTTTAGGGGAGCCTATAGGTCTCCCTGTTTAGTCATCAGCAGCCACTACCTGGCCCTCCCTGGCCCTAGCTTGGGTGGAGAGAGGGGGGGGGGGGCGCTTGGGCTCTGATAATATGGCATATGGTCAGCCCTAAGGGCATTGTCCGCCTTGCTAGGTAATGTCACTGTCCCTGGCCTTTACCATTCTTGAGCGGCATTTAAACCTTTATGCAAATGTCGTTACAAATAACTAAGATAAGAATGGGTAATTTGTCAGTTTAGTAAGAAACGGCTAACTAATCCTAAACTGCTACGCTACTACAACTAGGACAAAACATCTAAAATAAAGCAAAACGAAGACGTGACCTTCTCATACTTAACTGAGAAACAAACAGAAGAAATGAGGCGACACATATTTAACCGTGAAATAAAACCCTTCATCTTTGTGTAGATCTTCCTCAATCACACAAAGACACTGTGACATAAATGTGGGAAAACATATGTTCTGAAGTGTCACTTAAATGTCCCTTTAATGGCATTAATGCAAATTCGTGGAGATAAAATCTCGAGGTTAAAAGCTCTTTCATATTTGCAAAACTTATGTGCTAGATCGGAATCCGGTGAAATTTAAAAAAAAAAAATCCTTTACTCGGAATTATTTAAAAATAATCCACCAAGAAGCAATTTATTTGTAATTTAAATAAGAATGAGCAGATACAGTCACGCACACAGGAATAAGATTGTATTATGAAATTTCGGCTAAAGGCCGGACACTATAACCGGTAAGGTCATTGAGAGAGAGAGAGAGAGAGAGAGAGAGAGAGAGAGAGAGAGAGAGAGAGAGAGAGAGAGTAATTGCATTTATGAATCGTTTTATTAAAGGGTAATTAACCCGGACAGTTCAATGCTTCACAGTCGGACACTACCGCCAATACACGTATGCATCTGATTAATGTCTACAACAGGAATTAACGAGGTGCTTCTTTATTGCAGAGATGACAAATCACAGTTATCGAGACATCCGACGTAAAAGGATCCTCTAATTAAAGGCAAGAGAGGGAAGAGGACACTGTCTTGAATAATGTCACTCAGGAAATTCATCATCTTAGACAGCCATCTTGGGGGACTGGAATTGTAACTGTCCTCTCTGTCTGCTTGTCTGTCTGGAAATTCATCATCTTAGACAGGTATCTTGGGAAAGTGGAATTGTAAATGTTCTCTGTCTGTCTCTGTCTGTGTTATTCTTGATGGATGTAGGATGTCAATGATTTTGCTACTATGGAACACATAATGGTGTATGTATATATGCTTTATCATTTATTTATATCTATATAAATGAAATTATTTCTCTCTCTCTCTCTCTCTCTCTCTCTCTCTCTCTCTCTCTCTCAACTTTGGAAACTTGCTTACAAGTTCCTTACATCGTCCAAAACATCCAAGCTCCTTGAACTTGGGTAACATCATGCAATGATGTTTATTGTTTTTTCTTTCTTAGGATACCTGGCAATCCAAAGACTGTGATGTTACACGAGTCCTCATTAGTAAGTTTATAATGGTCAATATTATTACTTGAAGAATATAACACACGATGATACAGAGAGAGAGAGAGAGAGAGAGAGAGAGAGAGAGAGAGAGAGAGAGAGAGATTTTATTCAATATATCATGGGCATAACAAATACAAGAATATCAAATTGCCCTTTTAACGCCAATTGAATTCTATAATTCTGATTTGGTATAACTTTTTCCTTAAATAACTTCATAAAGGATTTGTTTCATGATTATTTTTGTAAGGATGTTCAACCCTAAAGTAATGAAAATGTATAACTAGTATCATTGTAAACTGTATACAAGTAAAACTACTATCGTTTCCAGAGGCCGTGTAATAGTGTTTTTCCCAAATATCTAACAAACCGGCTTATGAATTTCCATGAAACTACAGCAATGAATGTTTCAAACATTGGCCTAATTTTTGGTGGTACAATGAATTGACAGATGTGCCTAATTAACCCGTTTACTCTTAGAAAAAAAGAGGAACTTCTTCCCTTCCTTCAGAGCGTTTCGAAGAAGTGGTACTTAATCACGTAACTGTGACGCAGAGGTTCCCCCAACCCTCCTTCGGTGTTTACACCTATGGCTATCCTAGTACTCCCCCCCCCCCTTCCTTCTTGCCTTCTTTCCTTCATTCCCATTGTTATTAGGCTACCGAGTAAATCCCTGTTAGAAAAGACTGTGTACTGCACATAAAAAAGGAGCCGGAAGAGTAATAAAATGTTTTATGGTGGTAGATAAGGATTAGATGGTTAACACAAATTATATCAAACATAATAGAAGAGGTTTAAAACAGGGGTGTGGAATCGCACTGAGAGATATTCTACTCGGACTCCTACAAATTTTAGATTTACGACTAAAAAATAGAATAAAAAAATAAAATAAAAACATTAGTAGAAATAGAAAACATTTTTTTCCTTGAGAGTGATGATGAGTAAAATGTATAAGTGTCCATTTCTTGTTTTTTTTGTTTCATCCCTCATAAATCTATGGTTTCCAGCAATTGGTGATAACATTATTTTGGAAAAGCAAAGCTAATGAATACTTTGATACGAGTATATCAGCTTGGCATGTAGACAATGTCAATGGATTTCTCAAAGTAAGGTTGATTGGTTCATTAATTGAAGTCTGGTATAATTCCAGTGACAAAGTCGCAATGATATTTGTCACATACCTTTTAAGTAACAAAAATAGGTACTGGTACTTATAACGTAAATAAATATATAAAACTATAGGTTGAAATATAATAAATCTTATGTATGTATGAACACACAGACACACACACACACACACACACACATATATATATATATATATATATATATATATATATATATATATATATATATGATTTCAAAATTTATCAAATGGCCGATGTCAATGCCCTTATATGAAACATCTTTTAGAAGTCTACCTTCTAAGGCATTCAAGCTACTCTCTCTCTGGTGAAATTGATATGATAAATTGTATCAAACAATGCTCTCTGTCATTTTCTTCCTGGCAATTGATGTATCGAGTAACCTGTGTTGTATGGAAGAATGAGTCCTACGGCTCAACCTAAAGAAAACTATATTTCTATTGCTTTACCAACACTCGCTTGATGTGTGAAGTGTAGGGTTAGCATGGCTTCTTTCGTCTTCTGTCATAAGTCTCATTCTTGATCTTCAATGTAAGTGAGTGGGTAAGATATAAAACGTTGGTCTTCTGTTTAGGTAAAGTCTAAAGTCACGAATCACATTACCAGGTAGCCTATGCTGAACTTTTACTGACAAAGAATTTCGTATTGCTTGGGGTAGGTCATATGACAATTATCTATGGAGTTAAACAGGCGTTTAACAATTCGGGGGATGGGAGGTACAGGGGAAGAAACGTTATAACAACGTCACTGAGGGACGTCATCACTTTTGCGAATGTGTGGGTGGCTAAGACTGGCTTTATCCTCATTTTCTTAAGTAAAAAAGTTAATGAAACGTAATTGTCAATGCACAGTATTTCCCAAAATTAGGCCATTGTATGAAGCGCTCCCTGCTTTGATATCATGGAAATCCATCAGTTATTTTAGGAGTTATTTAAAAAAACACTATTACACGGCCTCTGAAAACGATAGTAGTCAAGTTTCACAATTACCAATTTAATAGCAAATATAATAAGACCAAGATCTCGGGTGTAAGAAAAAACACAAATAAATTTCAGCGTTCTGACTAATTCAAACCAATAAAGTCCATTCAGCAATGGTTGGAAGGATCCCGACGTTATGAAAACGTGACTAGATGAAATGCTTGAAATTACAAAAGTGCCGGAAAACTCCAATTATAGTGCGCCAAGGCAGGTAAATAAATGCCGTTACGAAATAGGACATAGATGGCGGGAAGCTATTTTGGAAACAGTTGAGAGAGAGAGAGAGAGAGAGAGAGAGAGAGAGAGAGAGAGAGAGAGAGAGAGAGAGAGAGAGATAGGGTTATCATAAATATCTTTTTATAATTATTATTCATAATATCTAATATCGAATGTTTTCTTTTTTTTTCAGGTAACACACAGCTTTCATTGCTAAATCTTATAGTGCCTCATTTTCACACATTTCATTTTACTGCACTTTTAAAAATTCTGTAATTTCAATCAGAAATTCTCCGTAAAAATATACTTTTCTCAGCCGTATTTCAGCAAAATACAGGCGACCGTAATTTTATCATACTATGTTCTTATTTTCTACTGGTTTGTGACCATAATATCACTTCTTATGTCAATATATCCGTTTTTACAACGGCAAATGCCTGGCAACTTCTATTCAAGGATTTTTACCGCTTTTTACGGCAAATTTTTAACAGTGTGGCTGCTAAAACCGATTAGAAAAATTGAAACCTATCAAGAACTAGTCCATCAATAGTGACAGGACACTTTTGAATTGATGAAAAATAAAACCACACATGTTTTGAAAACATGATTAAGTCGACCGTGAGCATTCTAGGATAGACAGACTGAAACAGGGCATTCTGGAATTTGATGGTTAGATAAACAGTTCAACATTACTGTTTCACGATTCAAGTCAAACATTTACCTTTTTTTGGAAATAAAGTGATAAAATAAGATATTCATAAAGATAAATTACTTATACTTCACATTTCTAGATTTAGGTTTATGGTGCTGCTCCAGACTAGTTAAAATAATGAATCTACGTCGTAAAAGCAATGTAGAACTACATTAGCTTTGATAAAATAAAAAATTTTACTCATAAAAGGCTCGACCTTTCGTAGTTGGTATTTCATTTGGTTGAATATCGTCAGGTCCCTTCGATTTTATCAGGCTGTGCCGTCATTCTTGAACTTCATAAAAACTATTTTAATTGTATATAAAATCTTTTTTATTAATCTTCTATTTCCTATGACAACGATACCCAAATTCATCCCTCTGCCATTTTCAAATTCATTCCACTAATATTGTGTTTCATAACGTTCACACTGCTTTCACTGTCCAGGTTGCTAACAATTATTCTTTTCTCGTCCATGTGAGGCTAAATTAGAATATGCACAAACCCATCTGATGGAATAATGAAAGCAATAAGCTTTCCTTTTCCTAAAGCAACATCAAAGTTTCATTCTCGGAACTGTTCACTGGTAAAGAGTCCAAATGCATAAGTAATTTCTTTATGGAGATATACTCTCATTCTCTTGATGTTTCATCTACCCTTCAATTGTCCTAAGCGTACAGATTTATTAGGCTGTATTCAGATAATTATTGAAATATACAACTAAAGTTATCAGGGGTACTTTTCTAGGCGGAGTATTAAGATATTTATAAACCTCATATCCAAGAATGAGCAGTCCTATATAATATACTTATATACACACATAAACAGATTTGTATAGATAGATAAACAGATGAATTTACTGATGCTATTAACCTAATATAAATATACTTGTCATAGCCGCAATACCCCTAAACGTTTAGCTTTCCTCACTTTTATATGCGGTTGTCACAACTCTTCAACCCAGAAGGGAGATCGAATTTAAAGACCTTACCTCTCGTAGCATTGTTCGAACTATCTCGAGAATGTTTATAAAGGTTAATTTAATCATTTTACCCCAAAAAGACTATGTCTATTCGGTTTGAATTCCGATACACTCGACTAATCCTCACCATCCTAGTATTCTTTATTAGTTTTAAGCCTAAAAAAGCAATAAACTCTAAATAACGCAAACTATAAAACTTGGTCACTCCAATGGGTTAAGGGAGGAACATCTGATTTAGAATAAACAACCATTCTATTCATGCCAGCATTCCTTAACGAAGAAAGAGAGGGCTATTGTTTTACCTTATTTGAAATTGATGCTTCAGTGATTTTGCTGTTTTTTCACTAATTTCTGTCACGTGTTACATAGCTTATTGTGCTACAAATAGTCAGTTTTGATGAAGTATCGCTTTTCTAATTACAAATTCAACCTCCTCGTGTTTTTTCTTTGTTTTAACATGCAAATGAATTTGTCAGGATGTTATGTATTAACCAGTCTGTCAGTATCCCGGGAATATTCTAATAAATTATAGATGGGTTACATCTAGTTAATCTTCAAACTTGAGTTATTAGCCGAAGGAGATTTATTAGCTACTAAGATGAACTGGATTGATGAACTTGGAGCATATAGTCCAGTGTTGACACCAGGGAGGCCATTCAACAACAAAGTGCCACTAATGGAAAACAGACATCTGTGTTCTGAAGTAAGAGTTAAGCGAAATTGCTGATACTGTCGATGCAAGGAAGGAAGTGGGAAAGACCAATAAGTTGGGTATACTGACGGTATTACCCACCTACTGCATTCAGTAACTGACCCAGGTTATTGATTTGATTAATAATAAACGTCCCGGGTAACGTCCCTGACTGGTGATACCCAGACTGGGGTTGGAGTCCGCTCAAACTCGTTAGTTTCTTTGGTCGCTGCAACCTCGCCATCCTTGAGAGCTGAGGATGAGGGGGGGGGGGGGGTAGACGCCTATAGGTCTATCTGCTGAGTCATCAGCAGCCACTGCCTGGCCCTCCTTGGTCCTAGCTTGGGTGGAGGGGGAGGGGGTTTGGGCGCCTTTAAACATCCAATTAGCCCCAATTTTAATAAAAAAAAAGTTGCAGAAAATAAATAATTCCCTGTACAGACTTGATTAAAAAAAATGGTATCCATCCAGATGTAGTTCATTATAAAGATTTTCGCAGACATATTGTAATAGGCATAAGTATTAGTGTTTTGTACTTTAAATAGCTGTAATATTGAATGTTTCTTTCATGAAGCCCCAGTCACCTAATATTCTACTTTCATGACCTGGTATTCTATCAATTCGGAGAATTTTATACCGACAATACAGTTGTATACGCTTCTCTTGAGTTCAGTCTTTTGTGTTTGAGTAGCAGAAAAAAACCATCTAAATCACAATAACCAAAAATCCTCTATCCATTACACTAAATCTCTTATTTACATGATTAAATATTAGGGCAAAATTTCTTCTATAATTGTAGATAATAGATAATAAAACGTGATTTAGTATATTCAGTAAATGGGTCTTGAATAAAAATCACCTCTGGATGGGAATATACAAGGTATTCTACGTTACGTCGAATGGGAATAGTTTTAAATACATAGGTATGTCGTATATTCACAAAATCTGCCAAACACAAATGGCATTGCTTTACTGTTTAATCTTTATGAAAACTTTCAATTCAGGGTCAATAATAGAGGACTAGTTTGAATCTTTACTCAGTATAAAAGAGGTTTGATTTTATTGATTCAATTAAAAAAAAATCTCATTTTCATGTACAACATTTGACTTCTGTATCATAATAATCATAATAAAATTAAATTCCCGCGTTACCGACTAACTTGCAGCCAGCTATATAAATGTTCAAAGTCACGTGACCAAAGGACGGTAAGAGGAACCATTTTTTCCATAAAAAAAAATTGATTACTAATTCAAACTCCTGAGTAATACGAGTTAAAAGAAAACGTCTCCTACATAATTTCTATTTGGTACACCTTAATGACTTTCCATTGTGAATTTCCAGTCCAGAAAATATAAAAATGTTCCTTTTATAGCCTGGAGTACCTGCCAAAAAAATGAGTCTTCTCGTAACTTCCTTTTTGGGTAACACAAATAAGTCGCTTGAAAAGATCCCCCTTCCAGCCCGTCAAAAATTCCTTTCCCAGTTTTAAAATGAGGTGAATTCTTTAACGAATTCTTATTCCGACGACCTATTAACATAATCCCTTTGTAAAACAATCTTCAAAGCTCGCATTAAAAAACTGACGACTTGAGCCGGAAGGTTTTTTCTGTAGTTAATATTAAAGAGGGTGAAGGCTTGGCCCCCAAGATATGGTGATGTCAGTTGCGACAAATAAGAAAAGGGATAATTCTAATTGAAGGATATGAAGAGTAAGAAAAAAATATATGGTATGAAAGAGAACAAGATTAGCAATAACGGTTTTGCATTTTGCAAAATGCCTAGCCACTAAACAAAAAGACCAAATTCGTGGTCACATTGCAAAATGACCTAAATATCTCGACAATTTATAAGATTTTGGTCAATTTGCAAAATCATCTATTTCATCAATGGTCAGTTTATAAAATGCTAAATCAGCATGTAGCCAAATGGAAAAAAAAAGTGAGGTACCGATAGAAGGTAGTGAACATGAAACAAAATAGATTAATTCATTCTTAGAAAATACACATCAAATACACCAAAACCTGAAAGGTTTTAGCAAGTAGCTAACTGAAAGCAACGCAAGTAAATGACAAATGTAACCTTTAATAGCGGTAACGTAATATTTATTAGCCAAAACGTAATATTTATTAGCTTGAACGTAACTTTTATTACCCGGAACGTGATATTCATTAGCCCAAACCTAGCTAATAAATGTGTTATCATCAAATTGAATATCTAATTCTAATAACAGTAATAAATATTGAGAAAATGCTGAAATATCAGTGTTTAACGAATGGGTAGATAAATTATCAATTGGATGGATGTGTCATACCTTCAATGAATCTCTGTGGCAGAGCTAGGTAAAGACAAAACTTTCTATAAAATCTAGGCACAAAACACAGAAAACTTAATATACCATCAAATATATCATGCCGGTTACTCCGTACAACCAATCATCAGAACCTATTATTTAGTTATTTAACGAATTTTAATTAATGTTGCCTTACAAAGAAAAAAAAATAAATAAAAAAAAGGTTTTTTCCTTTATCATCTCAAAACCAAATTAGGTCATGAATATAGATAAAATTTCATGGCAAATTCCCTACATATATGAAAGAATGGTGAAACGAGCTACGTCAGTCACCGCAGCATCTTGCAAGACGTTTGGTGTCCATTTTTAGAAGGAAATGACTGTCTTAGGTCTTGTACGTAGCTCATATTAGGGAAGGAATGAACCGAAAGGTTAAGATAGCAAGAGGGATAAACAAGATCACATGTTTACAACAGAGAATAAAAACCACAAGGACAACAAAAGCTACAAACAAATAAATCAGTCGCATAACACCTAATATCCACAGTTCGTTAAGTAATCGACTCTATATAATAAAGAGAAAGTGTCTGGCTATATGTATGTTACGGTCATTTTGTAAAATTCCCTTTGATAGATGATGTTGTACAGGAGCGCGAGGAAAGACTGCTGGAAGTAGCCATAGCAGAATTCAAGTGATAAGTTCCAGGTATTCGCTAAATGCTCTTGAACTAAATCATGCATGACCAGACACTACAAGTGTTTAAAAACAACTTTTTTATGTAACAACAGATGTAAATGTGGTGCCGCTTGCTCTGACAAGGTTGGCACGCAGACACATGACACGGACACACACCCGCTTAAGGATTTAAGACCACTTTCTTTTGGATGAATAAATATACTTTTTTAAGAGCTGGTGTATTTTCTTTAATGTATTTCACGTTCACTTACATTGATCATTAACTTGCCTTTCATTCAATTAGCTACTTGCTAAAACTGTTTAAGTTTTGATGTATGTATTTGAAAAGCATATTTTTTAAGAATGAATAAACTTATTTTATTTTATGTTCACTACCTTTTATAGTTTCCTCGCTTTTTCCATTCGGTTACTTACTGCTTGAAGATTTTGTAAACTGCCCAATGATGGTACTGATGATTTTGTAAATAGGCAAATATATTGGTCATTTTGCAAATAGTTGAAATGTTTAGATCATTCTGCATTGGGGCCTTTTTGCATAATAGCCGGGTATTTTGTAAAATGACGTAAATGACTAATTTTTCAACACACACACACACACACACACACACACACACACACACATATATATATATATATATATATATATATATATATATATATATATATACAGTATATATGTGTGTGGATGTATTTTGAAAAATTAAGTCATTTTACACACACACACACACACACATATATATATACATATATATACACACACACACACACATATATATATATATATATATATATATATATATATATATATTACAGTATATACATATTTACAGTACAATTTTTTTATAAACACATATTGTGTATATACAGTATACATTATAAATTATATAAATATAAATACATATAAGGTTATGAATATATATCTATCTATATGTGTATATCCATATATATATATACTCAATATATATATATATATATATATATATATATATATGCATATATAAATTGCATATATATATATATATATATATATATATATATATATATATATATATGAACATATATCACAAGCACACGTGATTTTAATCAATGTAAATATCACCCACGAAAGGCATTTAATACCAAATTCTATCTTGGGAATATATATCCACTTGGAATTCATTTTATCGTAACAGCTTCTGGCCTAGTGGAGATTCGAACCCCCACCTATGGGCCGGAAACCATGCCAGCATGACTCTACCGACTGAGCTATCAAGAGAGATAGCTCAGTCGGTAGAGTAGTGCTGGCATGGTTTCCGGCCCATAGGTGGGGGTTCGAATCTCCACTCAGCCAGAAGCTGTTACCATAAAATGAATTCCAAGTGGATATATATTCCCAAGATAGGATTCGGTATTAAATGCCTTTCGTGGGTGATATATATATATATATAAAATAAATGGGCACAGAATCAAATATGCTATCCGATGTGATCGTAATTTCGAGTTAATGGAATGAATATTTCTTAGATTTTACTTAGTGTGGAGAATAAAGGAGAACTCGAGCAGTATAACGAAGGACTTGAAATTTATTTTGTACAGCTGTTAATGATGGAAGTTGCTATTGAGGATGGAAGATTCGTGTCCGAAAGATTTGAGAGTGGAATCAATAAAATGGATTCTACATTATAATAAAGAGGATGTTTATGAACTAAAAGGTAAGACCAATTTAAGGCAGCGCTCCGTCATGATAAGAAGCCTTGACATATCTTTACTGTCGTAAGGGATGTCTTTTTGTACTAGATAGTAGATCTGAATCAATTTAACCCAATTACAGAAAATAATTTTGCTATGGAATTACTGGATCAAGAGATAATCCCTTAAGCAATAGAGTATACTAAATGATATATGATAATTGCTATCAATGATTGCTTGAGAACTAATTCACTACCTTTTATCGCATGATCCTAATTGCCTACTAAAAATATCTAGGATAGTAATGAAGATAATACAAAATGGTGACGTAGTTATTTGGCAATTATGAGGCTTAATAGTGGGAGTAAACCATACTTTTATTTACAATTAACCTTGGTATTCCTTTTGAAGAAAGATGTTTTGCTCCCGTTATTGATATATGATATATACAGTATATAAATTATATATGTATATACATATATATATATATATATATATATATATATATATATATATATATATAAATAAATTTCTACCTCATACTTGGGATCGAACGCTAGCCCCTTCTAATGAAAGGCCAGGTCGAAAC
>NC_090764.1:26575395-26577895 GCF_036898095.1 Palaemon carinicauda
CATGCGGTACATTACAAATAAACAGTCAAACACCCATACTAATAAATGTTTTTAAAATATACATCTAACGGTGCTTCATAGAGTATCATACGTCAGTCTCGATGCAACTGGTATATTCCTCCTTTTTCAAAGACTTCCGATTGCATGTCAGGGTCTGGATCTGACAGAACGCGATTCCTATGAGATCTGGAGATCGGAGAGACGTCAAAGGTTGCAATCAAGGGAAGTGTTTTTCTTTTCTGAGATGATTGTGGCTGAAGGCCATCATACCTGGGGACATCAGGAGGAAACGGAGTTTGTCTTTCTGGGAGGAGGATGCAAGGTGTGGGAGATGCAAATCTTTTTTAAATAAATGTGGAAATATCAATAATAGAGTGAATATCGTTAATATAGTGCACGGCATTATTCATAAAAGATGAAAGATGACGAACACATATACAATATTGTTATATGGCTCACCAAGACTGATGTCCGGGTTTTAATATAACTTATATTTCATGTTTCTCATATACTTTATGATCTGTTTTCGTGAACTCGTTGATAACCGACCAAGGTAATGATAACATTTTTGTGACAACTGTTTGTAAAGCTTTACTAATTGAAGAGTTATAAAGATATATAAATCATTACTACTACAGTCTGCTTGTAATAAACAAGGATTTGATTAAAGGAAAAATAGAGGAAATGATAAATATGCTTATACGTCGTAATGTTTCCCTTGTCTACGCTCCCCTTCTTATGATAATTAATCCAGGTAGGAGAGAATAAATAATTGAAACAGATAAAACAGATAAAACCATTTATTATAATTTCTTTCACTTCATTATTTTGTTATCATTATCACGGAAAATAAAACTATATGAAAATTAACTCTCCTTGCAATCATACTTTTAAAGTTCCTATAACCATAAAACAAAATATGTAGGTTGGCCAGGGCACCAGCCACCCGTTGAGATACTACCGCTATAGAGTTACTGGGTCCTTTTACTGGCCAAACAGTACTACATTGGATCCTTGTCTCTGGTTACGGCTCATTTTCCAATTGCCTACACATACGCTGAATAGTCTGCCCTATTCTTTACATATTCTCCTCTGTCCTCATACACCTGACCACACTGAAATTACCAAACAATTCTTCATCGCTTAATGGGTTAACTACTACAATATAATTGTTCAGTGGTTACTTTCCTCTAGGTAAGGGGAGAAGAGACTATTTAGCTATGGTAAGCAGCTCCTCTAGGAGAAGGACACTCCAAAATCAAACCATTTGTTCTCTGGTTTTGGATAGTACCATAGGTTCTGTACCATGGTCTTTCACTGTCTTGGGGTAGGGTTCTCTTGCTTGAGGGTACACTCGGGCATACTATTCTATTTTATTTCTCTTCCTTTTGTTTTTTTTTTTATTTTAAGCTTTTATAGTTCATATGTGAAAGATTTGTTTTGATGTTATTGCTGTTCTTAAAATATTTTATTTGAGTTGTTAATTACTTGTAATTTTCATATTTCCTTTCCTCACTGGGCTATTTTACCTGTTGGAGCCCTGGGGCTTATAGCATTCTGCTTTTCCAACTAGGGTTGTAGCTTAGCATGTAATAATAATAATAATAATAATAATAATAATAATAATAAATTCAAATGAATCATGTGAAATCCTTCAACTTATTGAAGGGAAGAAAGAAGACAATGTTAGAGAGTCAAAATTTACATCACATCTTCAAGCAAATCCAACCATATTCTCAAGAGTTCGCTGCAACCGAAATGAGCTAGTGGGAAGTGGAGTAATATTCTGTAACAATCAGGTCCTTAGGGAATAAGATCTAGACAGCATATCTCAAATATGCAAATGATCCCAGCAGATGCAAGGGGGAGAAAATTCAAGCAGTGTTTTCAATACGCGTTGCTCTCTGTTCTTAACATTTTTTATTAACACGAGAGACAAATAAAACGTATAATATGGGGAATTTTATGGTGTAATAATGATTGAATAAATCAATTTGGGAAGTTTAATAAACATACAATTTTATATGCCATTACTGTCCTTGGTTGGTTACTAAAAGAAAATATATTAATATCTAATCCTTAAAGCCGTCTAAAAGCTGTGTTTGGTATCATTATTCGAAGGTTTTTCTGATTAACATAGAATTATATTTATCCTTACTTCGCTGAAAATTTTGGATTGAAATGTTGTTTTCAGTCGATTTTGTCTGTCTCTACAAACATAATATATCAAGAATAGGAAAATCTAGGGTAACGTAACAGGGTGTAAACGCTTATTTAGCGACTCAAGGAAGTCGGATGTTTTTTTATGATATTGAAAATTTAATGATTTGTCACATAAGTAAACAATTCGCCAAAACGGAAAAAACTAAGAAATTGATAAAATATTCGTGTGTGCATATAGTCCTTGAGATTTTTATCAAATAATCTCCTCCACTGTATATAATAAAGAGCAAGTGTCTGGATATATATATATATATATATATATATATATATATATATA
>NC_090764.1:26582895-26610395 GCF_036898095.1 Palaemon carinicauda
GTGGACATCATTAGCGAATCTCCTGAGCATCACCCTACATCAGACAATGGCCTACAACCCCGCTGCCAATAGAATGGTTGAACGTTTTTATCGCACCCTCAAAGCAGCTTTGATGTCCCACCGCAAGGATTGCAACTGGTTTACTCAGCTTCCCTGGCTCCTCCTGGGACTAAGGACCACTCCTAAAGACGCCCTCGACGTCTCGGCAGCTGAAATGGTGTATGGCGACCCGTTGGTCGTCCATGCCGAATTTTTTCCTTCTACAACCTCCTCCGACGATCTCCAGCCCATACGTCACGTCGTAGGAAAATTTACTTCATTCCACCAGATTTACAAGCCCCCAACGAAGCATCACATACCAACAGACTTGCACTCTGCAACGCAAGTCTTCCTGCGCAACGACACTAGCAAGCCACCGCTAACGCCCCCTTACACGGGCCCTTTCCTTGTGATCCGACGCAGTCCGAAAGCATTCCTACTAAACATTCGTGGCAAAGAGGACTGGGTCTCCATTGATCATCTAAAACCTGCTTATCTTCTGCTAGATGACCCGCCTACAGTTCGCCTCTCTAGATCAGGGCGCCCTATTTAACATGTACAGTATGTCATTTTTAGGGGGGGGGGGGGCCATGTACCAACCGTGTGTCACACGATAGTACATAAATTATTTTGTATATATTATGCTTGTATCTGCGCTCTTCCCTCGCACTAAAAAGAACCAGAATAAACATGTCTGCGTTTTTCCTCTGTAACATTGTCTGTTTCTCGAACATGAAATTTCCTGTTGCCTTGAGGTTTTGTATTTAAAGGAGAGTGTTCTTTAATAAAGATACTCAGTTGACTACTTTCTGCCTTTGAGTCACAACCTTCTCTCAGCCCGTCACATTAGAAACAAAGCAATACGTTGGAAAAATCTGAAAGAGTAAAGAACAAGTTATGATATTCGGTCTTCCCAATTGTTAGACGTTAAGCAATCTTTTCATGTGATAACCAGGATCCAGAAAGTTCTTCTCTGTATCCTGGTGATAACATTTACTTCAAATACACGCGATCATAAAATATTATTTCAACTATAGTCTATCAACTGTGTTGCTATTTTATCAATACCTACACTTATTTAATTTATGTATATATGCAAATAAGACATTTATGCATATATATCTATATATATGTTTATATATGTGTATATATATATATATATATATATATATATATATATATATATAAATTATATATATATTACATTTGCAGTATATGAAATGTAATTATCTTTATGTATGGATGGATGTGTCACTGCAAGTCTGCCTGTCTGCATAGATTTAACACTGGTCTCAGTTGTACGCTCATGGGAACCTAAACTTCATTTAAAGGTTTAAAGTTTTAAAGGCCACTCATGAATGGCAGAGACATGGGACACTGACACTGCCGTTTCAACCAGGACAATGCCCTAGAGACTGACCATATATCATATGATCACCGCCCAAGCCCCCTCTCTCCACCCAAGCTAGGACCAAGGAGTGCCAGAAAATGGCTGCTGATGACTCAACAGATAGACCTATAGGCTCTCCCAAACCCCCAACCTTAGCTCAAAAGGATGGTAAGGTTGCAGACACTAATGGCAATAACGAGACTGAGCGGGACTCGAACCCCCAACTAGCAAACACTAGGCAGAGACGTTTCCCAATCAGGCCACCACAACGCTTATTTACAACGCAATAACTTCTAATACTTATGGATTTCAAGAGATAGAAAGAATTCCTTACGTCTGCAGATACAAGTTCAATTAGATTGCAATTTTATGCCTTGCATTTTATACTATGGCTTCTTTATTGCCTAAAAACTTATTTTCTATCTTGCTATTTGTTGTAGAGATTAATATTACTTACTAAACAAGCTCTCATTAGGTGACGGGAAAGCTATTATTCCCTCATAATTCATTCAGCTAATCCCAATGGCCATGGAAAACGCCTACATATTATGTTAATTATCTAGGTATGTTACATACTTTACTGAATTTAATTTGGTGTGACTCTTTTGTTATGCAAATACAAGGCCGTTCTAATTTCTAACACTTCTAATTATCTACTTTTATTGATAAATAACTCAACAGTAATTCAAGCCAAGTCCCTTCTAATGATTTAAAGGTTTTGGGCACCAGGGACATGAAAAGTCAAATACTTCCATGGTTCATTATTTTGGAGTTAATCGATATTGAATAGTGGTATTTGATTTCTTGAATCGATATTGGACTTGAAAATCTTTTTTGCCAATGGTTTAATTAACCATAATTCGGTCATTACCTCTCTCTCTCTCTCTCTCTCTCTCTCTCTCTCTCTCTCTCTCTCTCTCTCTCTCTCTCTCTCTCTCTCTCTCTCTCTCTCTCTCATTTTTTTAAATAACTGTCATCATTAAGAAAAAGGACAAGTCAATATGTCACTGGAATTAATTCTAGATGTAGATCACTCGCCGACGCTTATTTTCAATTCACTGATCAATATCAAATGCTTTGGAAAAGTTTTTATTAGAATTGTGCAAGCTTGCAGTGAGGAAAGTTATTTATTTTCTTGAATTTATTACCGTCATAACTATTATTTTTGTTATTATTATCACTGGTGTGAAAGCAAGTAAGTTAAATTAATATATATATATATATATATATATATATATATATATATATTTATTATATTTATATTTATATGTATACACACACACACACACATATATATATATATATATATATATATATATATATATATTATATACATACATATATATAAATATATGTATATGTATATACATTATATATATACATATATATATATATATATATATATATATATATATATATATATATATATATATATATATATATATATATATATATATATATATATATATATATATATATATATACACAGTAAGTTTATACTAAAATGTCCTTTATAGATTTCTCTCAAACTTTAAGTCGGGCAGAAGAATGTGAGTTTGAATCTTAAGAGAGTAAGTTCTCACATCTACTTTCATAGAAAATATTTACATTGAGCGCATAATGCAAGATAAACCAATGGAATCTCACGCTAAAATCCCCACATAAATAACAAAACCAAAGAGAACTTGTAAGTTGCAGCATTAACATAATCCGAAAAAGTCATTAGAGAATAAAAAAAAAGATTATGGATAAATTACGTCAAAATAATAAAGAAGAGTTGTTATTTAAAGAAGCATAAAAGATACGTTCGAAAATCTTCAGACAAGGAAAGGGGAATACAGCGTATCCCTCACATATCCTGAATTTCTCTTTGAATAAGTAATAGCTTTTCTCGATCTCCGGGGACCCTCATGACAAGGTCGGGTGGAGGAAATACCAAAATCTTTTCATAAAAGTATACACTCGATTGTCTTCCGAGGGCCATGTTTTTCAAGAACAGAATAAAATATTTCTCTAATTTTGGAAAGATTTTTCATATCAAGATTTCCTAGGCAACGTGCGCCGTGGAATTTTTGGCGATGCTTACTTGTAATAATGTGGATTTCATATGTGGAAAGAATTTAGACATATCCGCTCTGACGTTGGTATTCTCAGTAGCGAAATTAAGCATCTTGGGTTTAGATTAGTGATTTGATTGGTGACCACCAAGGAATTACAGACAATGAAAGCACATTAGAGCCTAATCAGGTAGTTGAATCGGTGAAACTTCAAAAGTTCAAACTTACAGCTAATGTTTTTATGCTGAGCAGGGTAACATAAGTCTCTTTTTATAGTTTATATATTAAAAATATAATGTTATGTTACTGGTCTTAAAATAGTTTATTTTAATTGTTCATTCTTTTACTTTATTTATTTCCTTATTTCCTTTCCTCACTAGGCTATTTTTTCATGTTGGAACCCTTTGGTTTATAGAAACCTGCTTTTCCAACTAAGGTTTTCACTTAGCTAATAACAACAACAACAATAATAATGATAATAATAATAATAATAATAATAATAATAATAATAATAATAATAATAATAATATGGAGCATGGCGTGGGACCAGCAGCCTCACAGAGTGAACAACTGAAAAAACGAAAGGACTTCAGAAACTACCACCCTCTAAAAGAAGTGTCATTTTTCTAAGGTGCAATCAACCAATATATGCACAATGCTATAGCACTTGGATCACTCTTTGTATATCGTGGATCTCTCCAGGCCTACTTACCACAAGTTCAAAGGGCTTTAAATGGATACCACTATCTTCTGGAGTGGCGTAAATGGGCATGAGGCTCGCAAATTAACCTTAAAGAATTGCTAAGAAACTTCTTCCCTTACTGATTGAGCGCCAGAGAGGGACTATACAGAATTATCACTTGTGTAAGAAACTTACAGTAATAATTTCACATAATAAAAAGAGTGAAAATATTACTGGAATCAGTATGGACCGGCAGGGGTCACTTGCCTTAGTACTAGTTAGATAAGCACTGCACATCACAAGGAACTGACTATCCTTTGATGAATCTAGCCAATGAATCGTCTATGGATTTAGTCAGTCTATGGAGACGGCTGGCGAAATCTAACTGAGCCCCTTTGCATCTATAGAGGATATGATAATGTAAGAAACTATCTTAGCCAAATCCTAAGCTTTTGCCGTTTGTGATTAAAGTTACATTCCGATTTACGGGCTTCACTGGTGGCAGCAGTTGCGAATCCAAAGAGCAGATTCTGAAGGATGGTGCGGAAGTGAACACTTCATGTGTGATGGATTTACGGTCTTAAAAGACTGAGCATAAAAAGCATAAGTTATTTAATAGATTAATAATTTCCTCCATTCAGATGGAATTATATTTGTTAAACTTTGATGAGGCTGATCCTCTCTGGAGAGAGGATTATTGTTTTTTTATATGTTTAATCTTTTAATAAACCTAACACATGTAAGTTTTACCGTTAAAGTAAACGAAAGAAAAGTGAGGTAATATATATATATATATATATATATATATATATATATATATATACATACATACATACATACATACATACATACATACATACATGCATACATACACACATACATACATACATGCATGCATACATACATATATATATATATATATATATATATATATATATATATATATATATATATATATATATGAAACGTATATATATGGTGAATCACATTATTATCTACAGACATGTATGAAATATATTACATATATAAAATTTAGTCATTTTACCAAATCACACTTAAACATAATTTCTCGTCGCTGAAATTATTAATATATTAATAGGCCAGTATTTTTCTACGCATTTTACCAACCCCCCCCCCCTTTCCCCCCAAAAAAAATCGTTTCAATGTCTTCTCAAAAACCTCGATAAATCCATTGTTCAACTAATGTCGCAGAGGGACTAGAAAAACATCGGGGGAAAAAAGTTTCGAGAACTCATTAAATTAAACATTTACTTTTGCTATTTAATCTCCCAAAGGTCAAGTCGATCCAGATAGATTATTATAGTGCTTCTTTTTTAACTTTGTAATAAATCTATATTTACACGTGAATGTTATACATCTTACTTTATCATACCTTGTTTATTTGATTAGTATGTTTGTGCCTAAATGCTAAAGCTAGTGTACGTAAACACTTAGTTTGAGGTTGTTAGGAATTTATAAATCATATCATAAATTTGAATAATAGTACGACCATCCCTAGAAATTTCAAATTACATGAGAGAGAGAGAGAGAGAGAGAGAGAGAGAGAGAGAGAGAGAGAGAGAGAGAGAGAGAGAGAGAGAGAGAGAGAGAGAGAGAGAGATAATATATACAAATACTTTGCCTAATTAACTTTCAATCATTTATCTCAATAAATTCACAGTGAAAGAAACACTGCATAAATTGAATTTTACTGTTTAAAAATTCTTCAATAAAATCCAAATGTAAATGTTAAAATTAATCCCATTTCACAAAAATCTCTATGCTAATAAATTCTTGTATAACCTCATCGACGACAGCAAATGGAATAAAATGTGTATACTTATAATATAAAATATAGAATATACAAGTAATATGAACATCCATTACAGTTTCACGATTTATAGTTAAACGGCCAGCCAAAGAGAACAAAATCTCGGTTTATGTAAATGATGCAAATGCCACGAGGATCGACTTCAACGCTTGTCCCATTATTGCTGTGGACATATTTGGACCGAGCAACTGAATGAAGGACAGACTGACACCAGATAAGAAATAAAATATAATGTTTAATTCTGTTTAATTTTCTTATTCCTTAATTTCTTTTCGTCTCTTAAATTATCTATGATCATCACTGGTCTTCAAGCCTTATTTCGACTAGGCTATTATGACTAAAACTAGTGATGGCTAAATATTTGGATAGATACCCACATGGACTCTCTCTCTCTCTCTCTCTCTCTCTCTCTCTCTCTCTCTCTCTCTCTCTCTCTCTCTCTCTCTCTATATATATATATATATATATTATATATACATATATATACATATACACTGTATATACATATATATGTATATATATATGTATATATATATATATATATATATATATATATATATATATATTTCTCCCTATGCCTATTGACGCAAAGGGCTTCGATTAATTTCGCCCCCGTCGTCTGCACCTTGTACTTTTAAATCAATGCTTCTCAATTCATCATCTACTTCACGCTTCATAGTCCTCAGCCATGTAGGCATGGGTCTCCCAACTCTTGTAGTGCCTTGCGGAGCCCAGTTAAACATTTGGTGAACTAATCTCTCTTGAGTAGTGCGAAGAGCATGCCCAAACCATCTCCATATATTCCTCACCATGATCTCATCTACATATGGCACTTCAGCAATCTCTCTTAAAGTTTCCTTTATAATCCTATCCTGTCATTTAACTCACAATGTTCTTCTGAAGGCTTTGTTCTAATTCTACAAAATATGTTGGATAATGTTTCATTAGCATGCCCTTACTGTAACACAGATCTCACTAAACTTTTATAGCATCACTTTTAAATGTCATTTCAGGCTATTTTATTTCCAAATCATACTTAAGTAAGCCACTGTCTGATTGGCTATATATATATATATATATATATATATATATATATATATATATATATATATATATATATATATATAAAATATATTTATATATACATTTATATACATGTATATATATATATATATATAAATATATATATATATATTATATATATATGTGTGTGTGTGTGTGTGTATATATATATTCGTCTGCTCTTAAATTATTTATGATCATCACTGGTATTCAAGCCTTATTTTAGCTATAACAAACGTTTAGAAGGGTTTTGTTGTATCATCATTATTATCATCAATATCATTAAAATGCAATATAATATAACAAATGATAAAGAAAAAAACTAAGGAAACATTTAGCTACGAATAAAATGCTCTGAATTCGGTCAATTACAAAAAGGCAATTAATATCTCATCTCTGGCACTGCGTTTCTTGCTCTGAATGTAAAAGCAGTATAGTTACACACACACACACACACACACACACACACCCCTATATATATAATATATATATATATATATATATATATATATGTGACAGTTCTGTTTTGTGAATCAAGGGATGTATTGCAAAAGATAATAGAAAATTTTAAAAGAGAAAGTAGAAATGTAAGTCTGAAAATGAACATGAGTAAAACTAGCGTAATGTTCAATGAAAATGCAGAGAAATCAAGTAAGGGTTAGGGATGAACCTTTAGAGATGGTCAATGATTATATGTACTTACGACAGACAGTAAGTGCTTCCCCAGGATATGACACCGAAATCAAAAGAAGGATAAGCATGGGATGGAGAGCTTTGGGTAAACCAAATGAAATTATAATCAGATGGTCCTACCAGTATACCTTGTGCATCGGAAACTTGGAGCCTTACTAAAGCTTTAGAACATAAGTTACCTAAACTTATAAAGAGCTAAGGAAAGAATAATGATGGGATTAATACAAAGAGACAAAAAAAGAGCAACATGGTTATGAGAGCAAACTAAAGTAGATGATATTTTGACAACACGTAAGAAAGTGAGATGAACATGGGCAGGGCATATAATGATATAATATACTATATATATATATATATATATATATATATATATATATATACTGTATATGAATATACATATATATATTTATACATACATATATATATATATAATGATATATATACATATATATAAAATGATATATATACATATATATATAATGATATATATATATATATATATATATATATATATTCATATATACATATATATAATGATATATATATATATATATATGTATATATATATATATATATATATATATATATATATATTGATAAACTTTCATAGTAGCACTATCATGTTGCAGCATACTTTAACGGCTTAAAATACTTCGTTACAAGTTACCTTACATTAAGGAGCATGAACAGTGTTTTATATCTAATGATCTATATTCTTACCGCTCCCCACGAGGTTTATAATGAAAAAAATTCCAGACTTATGGTGGATATATCCCCCAAACCCAACAAGATAAAACTGAAATGTTACACCTTAATCTTACCTGAAAAGCACTACAATGGCGACAGTTCAGAATATATGTGTTCTAACCTAGCCAAGCGCCAAGTTCAGCTGAGGCACGATAATAGCCGTTACTCGGCAACGATATTTATAACCAGTCCTAATACGTGACCTTATGAACTCACAAATTTCCAGCACCATTGCGATTTTGTCCATGTAAATTATCTTGCATTGCGTGGAATCCATTGTATTGACTCTTATTCACTATGCCATCAGTTATTTATATTGATATGATCATCTTCACAATCAAATGTTCCTGTTACGTCATTATTGAATAAAAGTTGAGTATTATTATTATTATTACTTGCTAAGCTACAACCATAGTTGGAAAAGCAGGATGCTATAAGCCTAGAGTCCCCAAGAGGGAAAATAGCCCAGTGAGGAAAGGAAACAAGAAAAAATTAAATATTTTAAGAACCGTAACAACCTTAAAATGAATATTTTCTATATAAACAATAAAAACTTTAACAAAATAAGAGGAAGAGAAATCAGATAGAATAGTGTGCCCAAATGTACCTTCAAGTCAGAGAACTCTAACCCAAGACAGTGGAAGACCATGGTACAGAGGTTATAATCCACGTGAAAATAACAATCTTTTTTCCATCTGGTGGATTGGCTATTTTAAAATAGCCTGTGATCGTGGAACCTTTCGTTATCGGCACCGTTTTCTAATTTATATTGAGAGCAGATGGACTGGCCAAATGAGAGAACATAATTCAATTTCCTTACCATTATTCGATACATAGAAATTTCATTAGCACTTGAAATAAGTAATACCCTACGCAATTCGCCAAACCAACAAGAGTCAAGGTGAAAATAAGTATTTGACTCATTAAATGTAAAATCCCTAGTCTTAATCCCTCATTAGTTGAGACACAAATGTACCTTTTACCATAAGAGCAAACGTATTGATAAACGAATAATCACCATGAAAAGTAAAAAGTTAATCATGTGCTTAAATATTCGATAGGACCTAAATCCTGTAACACATTGTAAAGTATAATAATGTTAGAGACATAAAATATTCTGTCTTACATTTGGAATTACAACTCTGAATAATTTGTATGACTCGAACACACAAGCTAACTTTCTATTAGAATCCTTTAACAACTTCGAAATGCAAAATTCCATTAATCTGTTAGTTAGGCTATATGGAATTAACTCTGTTGTCATCATTGAAACACGAGAGTTAACCTTTTCAATTGTTAGTATTTTAATGTTCTAATGCAAAGGTGACCTTTGTAACCTTAATTGATCATTTGATATATGAAAATTAAGGGGCAAAAAACCCTAATCCTCGCAAATTCACCAGTAGGGCATTAACTGAGCCGAATAACTTTTTTAGTCTTCAAAATAATACCTTTGATAATTCCGGGAAAATCAACTCGTCTCTGACATAACATCGAATGACTAAAGGTTGGATCTATAATTCATTGCAGACAGTAACTCTACCGTACTAATATACAGGCAAGAAAATTTTAAGGAGAAAACTTATTCAACATTCTCATCAATGCTATTCGTCTTACACGGAATCGAAGGAACATTTCGAAATTCCCATTCCTGTTACTTACGACTCACAAAGAGGGTCGCCTAAAGTTTCTCCGAACTCATAGCTTTCCTTTGTTAGTCATCGGGGGAAGCAAAGCCTTTGGCACATTAAGATAATGAAAAGGAGTAAGAAGAAGACCAGTGATCATTCCGATCTGAGACTTGAATAAAATAAATTAGAAAAAAAAATGGACCGGGGAAATCAGTATTTCAGGATCATCATTGATACTGCATGTTATTATTATTATTATTATTATTATTATTATTATTATTATTATTATTATTATTATTATTACATGCTAAGCTACAGCCCTAGTTGGAGTTGGAAAAGCAGGATGCTATAAGCCCAGGGGCTCCAACAGGGAAAATATCCAAGTGAGGAAAGGAAACAAGGACAAATAAAATATTTCAAGAACAGTAACATCATTAAAATAAATATTTCCTAAATAAACTATAAAAACTTTAACAAAACAAGATAAAGAGAAATTAGATAAGAATAGTGTGCACTTCAGGTTGGTAGTAATAAATGCAGAGCGTCTCTGACATAAAGATGTAAGGGTGCCTCTCCTACTTATTATGAAAATTATTTGTTGAAACGTTACATACAAGAAATATATTTATTACTATTCCAGCTAAATCTATTATTCTAAACAATATATCGTTTGTATATTCATCAAAGCGAGCATGAAAATTTAAAATAAAATATGAGTTTAAAACTATTGTAAAGCGAACAGAAAATGTTACGACTTTGTAATCATAAAATAAATTAGTTATAAAAATCATTTTTGGGAAAAAAAAGTAATAAAAGGTAACAAAATATTCTACCTCTATTGGAACCCAGCATTAAAAGGAAATATATGAGTGTATATCACTGTATACAACTATAATACATACCGAATATTTTGCTAGTTTATGAGCTGGAATAAGAGTGGTCTTAATTCATTTCATCATTCTAATCATTTAAGTATGAAAAGTTATAATAGACTATTAATATCTTTATCAGTCAGTAGGGGATACCAATGTTTTCTAGACTAAGAATCTTGACGACTTAACATATCATTGAAAACTGTTATCATTTTAATCTCATTGATATCGACATTGAACATTCAAATAATTACTTTCAACGTATACATGATTTTGTTGAAAAAGTTATGTTTTTCTTATTCTACAATAGTTTTTGACTAGTTTCAACTTCATATAAAATAAAGACAGCATGCTCCGTATCACCAACGACAATCCTTTTACCTAGTTTGTAGTTTGGCATTCGCAAATAATTTAGAGCATGCAATGCACTTCTACCAATTTCAAATGCTGGACAGTAATCCCTAAATTGTGGTTAGCAATTTCATATGATTGACTAATATTAGTGCTGCCCTTGACTGTGTTAATCATGATGGCCTGGATTTCAAACACACAGAAAGGAGTAGGTGGGCTTCTTTTAGCATCATTATTGAATTTTAAGTACAACAATACATTGCAGAGAATAGTATGATTGTAAGTAGGTCGAGGACAGTGGCTCCTCGACATCAGATCTTTGCTATGTCTATGTTTATAGTTACAAACTCTTGATTGCAAATTTACTTTTGAGAAACACAATCGATCTGTTTCCTCTTCAATTGCACAAAATATGGCTTATTGAGAAAATCTTTAAAACAGAATAAGCAGGTTGCATACGCAGATGATGCTACTCTCTTTACATCAATTCCATCTCCTCAATGTAAACCTGTGGTTGTCGAATCCCTTGAACTTAGCTAACAGTAGGTAGGTAGTAGGTTGACCAGGGCACCAACCAGGGCACCAGCCACCCATTGAGATGATACCTCTATAGAGTTATGGGGTCTTTTGATTGGCCAGACAGTACTACATTGGATTCTTCTCTCAGGTTACGGTTCATTTTCCATTTGCCTACACACACACACACACACACACACACACACACACACACACACACCGAATAATCTGGCCTATTCTTTACATATTCTCCTGTCCTCATACACCTGACAACACTGAGATTACCAAACAATTCTTCTTCACCCAAGGGGTTACTGCAGTGTTCTCTTCCTTGAGGGCACACTCGGGCACACTATTCTATGTTATTTATCTTCCTCTTGTTGTGTTAGAGTTTTTATAGTTTATATATGAAATATTTTTTTTTTTGATGTTGTTACTCTTCTTAAAATATTTTATTTTTCCCTTTTCCTTTCCCTACTGGGCTACTTTCCCTGTTGGAGCCCCTGGGCTTATAGCATCCTGCTTTTCCAACTAGGGTTAGGTTTAGCAAGTAATAATAATAATAATAATAATAATAATAATAATAGTGCACGGTACAGATTATGGGGGATGAAGTTGAACCTTAACAATACTCAAAGTATGATTGTAAGTAGCTTAAGGACAGGGGCTTATCAACTCCAGAGCTTATCATTGACAATGTCTCTAACTGTATACAACTCGTTTAAAATTCTGTCTGATTCATGATTGCAAATTTACTTTTGAGAAATATATCCGGTTTGTTTGTTATATTAACCGCTCCCCCCACCCCCCCCCCCACCCCCCCAAAAAAGGGCATAACGTCTTTCAAGACTTAAAGTGCCCATTCTATCCAGAGAAAACTTGTAACTCTTTCATTCTCGGAGGTTTTAAATTGAGTTTTTAAGACTGGTCTTCAGCTGCTGACTCTTATCATAATCTAGTGGACAAAACTTCGTTAATTACATTTCTTATCCATGATATGGATATCAATCTCTCGCACTGTCATGCAGATAGTTTTTTTGGGCACATTACTAAAGATTTTTTATAATTTGAAACACTTTTTAGCATTCAGATCTTCCGTTGTACTAATGAGAATGGTAGATATATTATGC
Organism: Palaemon carinicauda; assembly: GCF_036898095.1. Taxonomy (NCBI): domain Eukaryota; kingdom Metazoa; phylum Arthropoda; class Malacostraca; order Decapoda; family Palaemonidae; genus Palaemon; species Palaemon carinicauda. Next base: position 26,595,897 of record NC_090764.1, read on the forward strand.
TTTTCTATTATTATTGCTTGGCTTTGCCAAATCCCTGATAGTAAGAGAGAGGGAGAGCGAGACAGAAAAGATAGGAATGTAAAAAGTGCCTGTAGCGATTAAGGCTGCATATCTGAAGTTCTATTTATTTACAAATGTAGTGTAATAGTTAGTATCAAAGAGTGTTCGTAAGTTTCTTTCTTTCCATTTCTATTTTAGCCCAGACTTCTTCTCCTTATCTCCGTTTATGGGTGAAGGCAATTCCTTTTACCTCCTGTTCTATTAAAAACTAGTCTATTGACTATAAAACCCGTCCACAGTCGCCCACACACTGGACAGGAATGAATAAAATCAACAACACCTTACTACCGTTCTGTGGGTGGACGGGTAAAGGCCGATTCACACGACCCGTTTTCTTTCCGACAGGCTAACCGCCGTCGAAATGTTGTACATTCACACGAGGCGTTCCGTATCCGTTTACCCGCGCGCGGTTTTCATTGTTTACTTAGACTGTCACGTGAGGACCGAGTAAATTACGGTAATTTTGACACTTTAAGATGTTGGTTGATAACTGTTTTGATAAAATAAGTTATGCAACTTTATAATGCTTTATGCACTATGCCAAGGATATAGTCCAAGAGCTAGCAGCCATTTATTTACCGGAGATGACCAAAATTCTAGTGGGTATTTTTGGAAAGGGTCTGTCATGGGACATCCAAAAATGGGTATCTATAAGTTGGGCAAGGGTGGGTGTGGATTTTATTAACCACTTTTGTCCAAAACCGGACTTTTCATATTTTGGCAAAATATGGGGGTAGGGGAAAGTAAATTGGCTGCAGCTCCTCTCACACTGGGCCTAGAGTAAAGAACTATATACCAAAATGGTGCTATTTATCTGTAGATTTATTTCATATAAAAAACATTATTTAAATTATTATTGGGGGTCACCAAAGGTCAAAAGGTCAAGGTCAGCCCTTTGAAATGCCGATTTTGGGTTTTAGCTGTATTTTGGCTAAATAAGACATCAAAATTTGCCCAAGATTTACTAAATATGAATAGAATCTAAAGAAGAGACATAAATAAAGTTTTTTGAAGAAAATGGGATCTATTCCAGCAATATGACGGATATGATAACAGTCATCATTAAACGGTTACTGTGAAATTCACTCGTCAAACCGTTTCAAATTTAGTTGATAGATGGTTCACCTATATTACTGAGATCTGTTTTATTGACTGTGTGTGTGCACCTGTTTTGTCTTTTAAACATTATAAAAACAGCCTCTACATTGCGTTCTAACATCCTTGAAATTTTGTAAGTGTGCACCTGAATTGCCCCTGTCCTTGTCACTTGATGATTTTAAGAAAGGCCGAGTAGAAATTCCAGACCTTCTTCATTTGTTTTTTTACCACACTTCTCTGTGGCGTGCAGAATAAAGATAAGCCTAGTGAATCAGTAAAATGAAGGGTAGTCTCACTATCCCAGGATGTTATTTTCTGTACCAGCCAGGGAAGCGTAAAACCATCCAAGCATCTTTATCTGGGAGTCGGAATGAAAAGCCTCACAGGTAGTCGCAGAGTTGTGGAAATTCTTAATCACTTGGGTCATGCGGTAAGTTATCCCACAGCTGAATCAATTGAGATGGATATAACGTCAAAAATCACAGCAGAAGGGCAGCTTTTACATGATTTGCTCTTACCTCAAGTTGGTCTCTCCATAGGTCTTGATTGGGATAATTATGACGAGCTGACAGAAACCCTATCTGGCAAAGACACTATTCATGACACCGTTGGGATATGCTACCAGAATAGGCCTGCTAAAGGGGGGTGCAAGGTGCTCAGGCCAAAGGGACCACGAATACTGATGCAACTACTGACCAAGTACCTGTGAAAAGACGACGAATATTTGATGCGCCTCAGCGACAAATCATGCCATATAAAAAAAACCACTGTCGAAGTTCGAATTTGAAAAATATTCACAAGATCCACAATCCAGCCTGGAGATAGCAAAGAAAATGGATATCATCTGGTAAATATGCTGCTGCCTGATGTCCAGCACCCTTATGTGGCGTGGCTGGAATTTCTTGGTCACAGGGGACAGACTCCCTTTGCAGCAGACTCGGTATACTGTATGGAAAATATTGAACTGCCACCAACAAGATTGGATGTAGTTAAAGAAACTTTGGTCAGGTCTCAAAAGGTTGTGTGAGAGTGCGGTGAGGCATATGCTATAATGACTTATGACCTTGCTATCGCAAAACCTGCACTCCAGATCCAAGCACAAGAATCCCCTCTTTTTGACAATATCTTTGTTTGTTTTGGTGCATTTCATATTTCCAAGGCCTATTTCAGCGCATTAGGTTATAATGTTGAATCGTCTGGTTGTACCAAGGTTCTTTGCTCGGCTGATGTGTTGGTTCATGGTCCAGTACGAGGGTTCATTGGTGGAAAAGATTTTAACAGATGCAAGCGTATCCATCCCCTGTTTGCACTTGCCTTGCAGATTCTGCATTATAAACAATTCATTTTAGAAGGTGGAATACCTGATGAATGCATGGCGTTGTTGAATTCATTTTCTGCAGACCCATCACCCCAATCACTTTTGACATTATTGGAGTCCACTGCAATTTGTAATTTGGTGGAGAGATATGGTGAATTCTGTGATCAAACTCGTCAGGGTCATCATGGCTCTACTGCTAGGTTCTGGTTTCTCTACATAGATCTTGTTCATATATTCATGCTTTATGACAGGGCTAGTAGGACAAATGACCTACACCTCTACATCTATGCTTTAGGCTCAATGATTCCTATATTCTTTGCAACTCACAAGCCAAACTATGCCCGTTAAATGTCATTGTATCAACTCAATCTGCTCAATATGGAAATGACACATCCCGGAATCAAGCCAAGTTTTGAAGCAGGTGCACTCTCTGTGCGGAGAACTAGGAATACCTTTTCCAGAAGTGCAGTTGCTATTAATTTACAGCAAGCTGTGAATAGGGATGCTGCATCCAGTTAAAAGGGTATTGCTGCATTTACACAGAATGTTGCAGTCCGTTAGAGGTGGACAGTGACTAGATCTTTTAGGGGAGCAATTGTGAGTTGTCTCCTGGAAATGACTGGAATCACACTGGTTGGTTGATGATGCAATACAGGAACTAAAGCCATCAAGGATGGCCAAAGACAATGCAGACCTTAAGAGCACGATCACAGAGGTGGAGAACACTCTAAATCCATTCCCTGTTAATGATGATACTCTGTATTGCCTAAACACTGGCAAAGCTGCCTCGGATGGTGTGGAAGACAGACTTCTGCAGTCAAAAGACACTGGATCTACCTGGTATCAAGTTTTTGTTAATGAATGTAATGTAGATGGTGGGCGTTTTGAACGGGCTGTTAAGCGAAGAAATGTGATGAATGTCACACAGGATGTAGTAAAAGTTAAATTCACCACAAAGGACAAACAGATCAAGGAAGCAAAATGCACCAGACACATATTTTGAGGGCTGCTGTATTTGTCAGTAACACAAGAACTTGATCTCAGTATTGTCCTGTCCTACCCTCTCACTCCAGTTCCTTTCTTATTGTGTCATATAACCGGTGATATGAACAAGACATCATAGAGCACATTAATGGAAAAATTAGAAGCAATGGGGACCTTGAATGCCATACCAGACAGGACTGATGTCTATATTATTCATGCTATGTTCTTCTTCCGTACGCTTGACATGGCATCCACCTATGGGGGGATGGCAATGGCCATTTTGAAATAAGCTTGTAGCACTGATGAAATTGTACACATAGTCTGTGACACATATACTAATGGGTCAAGTATCAAGGACATTGAACATAACTTGTGTGGTAGGACACCCACTACCTACATAAATCACTGGCTCGTCACGGAAAAGAACACCAGATCTCAACACGGCTTGGAGCACATCACAATGCAAAATAGAGTTTTTGGCCTTCTTGAAGGATGAATGGTCATCAGATAGATATGCATCGACTCTTAAGTGACATCAGGTCTACTTAGCAGTGGAACATGAATGCTACCTTTACACTTCAACAAGTGGAACTGTCAACACGATCCTGGTTCATGAGCTTCAGTGCAGGCATGAAGAAGCCGATACACGGTTACTGTACTATGCAAACTTTGTTGCTGTTAACCATGATGCGTCTCCAGTGATTGTCATTCGCAGTAACGACACTGACGTCTTCATCCTCATTCTCTACCATGCTAGGTTCCTTAATGCACAGATTTGTATGGATGCTGGCTTGAGTTCTAGAAATTCCAGGTATTTCATATATATATGTTACAACTTGCAACCAAACTGACCGGACCTATATGCGATGCTCTACCAAGCTTCCGTGCTCTAACAGGCTGTGATTATACAGCCTCTTTTATGAGAAAAGCAAAGTGGAAGCCATTTGAAATAATGAGAAACAACCCTAGGTTCACATCAGCAATTAGTCACCTTGGAGACTCAAATGTCATCGATCCAGATGTTGCTGCTGTAGTTGAAGAGTACTTGTGCATTGTCTATGCAGTTTGGAACCTAACAAGTATTGATGAAGCCAGGCTTCAACTTTACCGCAAGTTGTATGCCCTAAAGAAGGAAACTGATCCATTGGATAAAATCAAAACTACAGACCCCTGTTGTCTTCCTCCTTGCCAAAGAGTGTAGCAACAGAAGTTGCTAAGAACTAAATTTGTTGCACACGTATTGAGGAATGCAAGGAAGCCGATCCAGTCTCATTTGGTCCTGAAGGACATGGCTGGAAAGTCCAGAATGTAGATTGATGATTGTCTAGTTCACTGGCTCAAATACCCCTGACAAGTTAACCGTTGAAGAATCTGATGTACAGGAAGAAGATGATAATGATGATAATGAAAGTGACACTGAGAGCAGCCATTCCTCGAATGAAGAAAAGAGAATAGATTTTTAGAAAGTCCATATTAGTAATATAGCTGGAATAGATTCTACATTCTTCAAAAAACTTTATTTGTATCTCTTTTTTATATTTTACGCACATTTAGTAAACCTTTAGCAAATTTTGATGTCTTATTTAGCCAAAATACAACTAAAACCCAAATCTGGAATTTCAAATGGCTGATCTTGACCTTTTGACCCCTGGTGACCTCTAATGATAAATTAATTATTTTAGTTTGATATCAAATAAATCTACTCATCAATAACATCATTTTGGTATATAGTTCTTTATTCTAGGCCCAGTGTGAGAGGAGCTGCAGCCAATTTACTTTCCCCTACCCACATATTTTGCCGAGAAATGAAAAGTCCGTTTTCGGACAAAAGTGGTTAATAAAATCCACACCCACCCTTGCCCAACTTAAAGATACCCATTTTTGGATGTCCCATGACAGACCCTTTCCAAAAATACCCACTAGAATTTTGGTCATCTCCGGTAAATAAATGGCTGCTAGCTCTCGCTCTAATATTAAAATTGCGATAAATTACCTGTTTTATTTAATGCCTCTCCAGTCATTTTCCATATCTTTTCTTTATGTAAATTATTTCTATACCTCTTGTTTGCCATGTCAAACATCTCCTCATACCCTTAAAAAAGTTCAATTAACCTCTAATACATGGTGTCAACAACAAACTAACTAATTTCTATGACTATGTTATGAGGAAAAGTCGGGGTTGTAGGCCACGAAACGAACGGGTACGATACAGGTCCTCGTTCACACAAAACATCATCCACCCGCTGGTTGGGACGGGTGGCTGATGTCCGTTGAAGTCAAACCGGTCGGGGTTTCTTGGGAAGAAAGCCGAGCTGCTTCGGAAGGGCGACGTCCGAGGGCCGCCGTCTGCCTGACGGGTCGTGTGAACAGTTGCATTTGAATACACGTAAGAAACCTAGACGCCGCTTAACCGACGGCGAGCCTGTCGGAAAGAAAACGGGTCGTGTGAATCGGCCTTAACTCCAGTCAATTCTATCAGAGCAGTATGATCCATTTGTTTATTTGATCTGGGTCGTAATCATCAGAATCAGTATCCTCCAAGAGCAATCAAATACACATTACATGTAGAAATCTATGTCAATATTGTTTTATATTCAGTCAAAAGAATTTCTTTAGTCAATAGACTAGTTTTCAATAGAACAGGTAAATGGAATTACATTCACCCAGAAACGGAGTTAAAAAGAGGAAATCTGGCCAAAATAGAAATGAAATTAAAAAAAAAAAAAAAACTTAGGAACATTCCAGATTGTATTTTTTGTATGTTAGTTTAAAGACTGATTTTAGTATCTTTAATCTTTTTAGTTTTATTTGGAACACTTTTTAGCATTTGCTTTAGGCATCACACTACACCATTCAAAACGAACACTACATTTGAAGTTAATTATAAGCATTCCCTTCTCCATCATATGGTTTTGTACCACGCTAGTTTTATTCTAGCAGTGACAATATTGAGGAATTATCTTCATAATTTGGTAGTTGAATCTGTTTAATTTCGTAAGTTCCAGCCAGTTGCAAATGCATTTCTGTAGAACAGATTGAGTGAATTTTTGTCAAGTTTATATATAAATGATCTATATAACTTTGTAACCGATTTAACAGACTTTAAAATTTTTCATTATTTCTCATTGATATTTTGTTAGTTGCTTCTTTATTTTCTTTCTGTACTAAGCTTCTTTCCTTGTTGGAGCCCTTAGGTCTGCTTTTTCAATTAAAGCCATCACTTGGCTAATAATAATAATAATAATAATAATAATAATAATAATAATAATAATAATAATAATAATAATAATAATCATCATCATCGGAATGATACTAAACATACTGCAAATCAAAAGACAAAATCTAGAAGAAAGACTCGGGTAAGTTCTTTACAATTTATAAAACAGTTTTCATCTATCATTCTTGAAGCTACCTTAATACATTTACTACACAATACTTCAACTCCAGCCCTGTCGAACTTCAACAACTTTCAGAAGTTACATCAAGAAAAGAAGATACAATTATTGTGAAGAGTTTCGCAAGAATTGTAGTGTGGAGTCCAACAATCATTAACGGGTAGCTACAAAAAAATCTCTCTCCCTTTTAAAACTAACGGGAGCTGAATCATCGTCAAAAATCCTCTATCATTGTGATGTGATCATAAAGTAATTAATAATCACAAAGCTTATTTTCCTACAATATCTATTCCTACTACACTTGAATCGTGTGAACTCCAAAAATGATTATGGTTTAAAGGACCTGTTTGGAGGAATTTTGTATTGCTTTAGTGCCTCCCAACTCCTAACTAAATAAATGGTTAAACTTTGCCATTCATGACATATTTCCTAACCCAATATCTTCATTACTACATTTACTGTCCTTTCCTTGACTTTTTTTGCATTAACCCATGCATACAAATATTGAACAAACTCAGAGTCATCCCTCGCCATTGTCTCAAATCTAGTTTTACTTACTGTCTCGTCAGCATCTTGAAATACAAGTTTAGCTTCCATCTCTATAGTTTTTTATAAGTTAAATAATGCCACTACTAACTTTATTCCTTTACTTTTAAACTCAGTAAACTACTATCATACGGGTCTGAAAGAAATACAGATCTGGGTCATTGTAATTTGTACATACTAATAATCAGCTATAAGTCTTTTCCTGATAGACGTAGCATAATAATGAATTCAAAGGCTTCAAGGTTTAAAGGACGCTCATGAATGGCAGAGGCAAGAGACAGTGACATTGCCATATCAAGCAGGACAATGCCCTAGAGACTGACCATATATATATATATATATATATATATATATATATTTATATATATACACACACACACATATATATATATATATATATATATATATATATATATATATATATATGATTAGCGCCCAAGCCCCATCTCCATCCAATGGCTGTTAATGACTCAGCAGATAGACCTATAGGCTCCCCCAAACTTCCCATCCATATTTCAAAATGATGGTGAGGTTGCAGCGACCAAAGAAACTCAAGTTTGAGCGGGACTCGAACCCCCGTCTGGCGATCACCTGTCAGGGACGTTACCATATGGGCCACCACAACCATTAGAGTACACATCCCATAACTCAAGGATGAAAGATAAACAACCAGAAATACTTCCAAAGAATCTTCGCTTAATCCATAGCATATTGATCCCCAGCCTACAACTGCACCCCTCATTTCAATCTCGAACGCATACTCAAGCTTCCAGGACATCAAAGCTACCTCTGTTTCAACGCCGCTTCTGTTTCTTCTAAATATCATTTCCCGGGATTCCTTCCACCCGTCTTCCTAAGATTTCAACTAAATTATTCACACTTGAAGGTTTAAAGCCGACTCATGAATGGCAGAGGCAAGGGACAGTGACATTGCCCTATCAAGCAGGACAATGCCCTAGAGACTATCCATATTGCATATGATCAGCGCCCAAATCCCCTCTCCATCCAAGCTAGGACCAAGGAGGGCCAGGTAATGGCTGCTGATGACTCAGCAGATAGACCTATAGGCACCCCCAAACCCCCATTCCTTAACTCACAAGGATGGTGAGGTTGCAGCGACCAAAGGAAGTTTAAAATTTTGAGCAGGACTCGAATCCCAGTCTGGCAATCACCAGGCAAGGACGCTACCACCAGGCCACCACAAGCACCATGATGTACTCCATTTACTGCAAGTGACCAAACAAAGCTAAACCTTTGTTTTTGATGCAGCTTTCAACCTACAATATTACCAACCTGCGACTCCCAAAACATTTTTTTTCTGGGACGGGACTCGATCACATTTTGAAATATTCTTGTCAACACGTTTTCTGGCATACGATCACAAACCACATAACTGATGGTTCTTTCGGAAGGACATGTATCTGTCAACAAAACTTTCCTGTATGAACACAGACATGTCGTGAACAAGACCTATCTATCTAGCAGCCACTTTGACTATTTTTTTTTGGGGGGGGGAGGGATTTCTACGTCATACCTTAAAGTTAAAACTGAAATATTAATAATAAATAAAGCATAAACACTACCAGGTTTCTCACTTACGAGTTTATCAAGAAAAATATAGTTTCTAAAATCCATGACCTGAATTTTATTGAATATCAAATATAATCTCAAACTGGAAGCTCTTCTAAACCATTGTAAAAGACGATAAAAATAAAACCTTTAGTAACCGAATTATCTTTTACAAATATAAGCATTAATTTCTTTGTTTTGATTTACCTCTGATGATGTTATTTAAAAAAGTTACCAATATATTTTCATAATTGAACTTGGGCACCAGCCACCCGTTCAGATACTACCGATACCCTTTGCCTATACATACTCCAAATAGTCTGGCCTATTCTTTGCAGATTCTCCTCTGTCCCCATACACCTGACAACACTGAGATTACCAAACATTTCTTCTTCACCCACGGAGTTAGCTACTGTACTGTAATTGTTCAGTGGCCACTTTCCTCTTGATAGGGGTAGAAGAGACTCTAGCTATGGTAAGCAGCTCTTCTAGAAGGACACTCCAAAATTAAACCATTGTTCTCTAGTCTTGGGTAGTGCCATAGCCTCTGTACCATGGTCTTCCACTGTCTTGGGTTAGAGTTCTCTTGCTTGAGGGTATACTCGGGCACACTATTCTATCTAATTACTCTTCTTATTTTCTTAAAGTTTTTATAGTTTATATAGGAAATATTTATTTTAACGTTGTTACTGTTCTTATAATGTTTCATTTTTCCGTGTTTCCTTTCCTAACTGGGCTATTTTCCCTGTTGGGGCCCCTGGGCTTATAGCATCCTGCTTTTCCAACTAGGGTTGTAGCTTAGCAAGTAATGATATATAAAAATAATAACTATTTGTATCTGGTAAATTTTTGTTAAAAGGAAATAATGCTCATTATAGTTATATATGTACTCTTATAAACTATCTGCGGATATCAAGCCTCTCAAAACTTAAAAATTTGACCCATGAATCGACGAAGATTAAAGGTCATTGATCTACAACCCTAATTTGAGTTACATCTTTGTTATTTCGAGGGATCTGCCAGAGATAAAAATGTGACGTTACTTTTTAATGCCATCCGAGCTCAACGTCTCAAGAGTCATTAGAAAACGGTGGGAGATTGACAAGCAGAAGCAAAATAGGGCACCAAAGGGACTTCATTCCGAATAAACAAAGTGAAAGGGAAAATAGATTATAATCCTTCTCAGTATTACCAACTTCCCAGGAGATACGTGTTATGCGATTCGCATAATCAGAAATGTCAGTCAAGCATTAGCTACTCTTTTATTTGCAAGATTATCTCTTTCTTGCTCCTTTGATGGAGAAGTCTGCTTGGCTTGAATCAGTTTCCGCTTAAGATAGTCAACTTAGTTATTCAAAATGTACACAAACAAATGCAGCCGTTTTTAGTCTACTGCAGGACAAAGGTCTCAGACATGTTCTTATTTATTGGTGGGGATTGGCCAGTGGAATGATGAAGGCGGGAGATTTTTGTCTAATTGCTCACAGCAAACCAACTTAGCATGGATGGCCCTGACTAGTACAGATTTGCTGATCATGGCCATACACAAACCCTTTTACCACGCTATGGTATCCCCACTCAGCATAGGTACAGTGACACACAAATACCGTTTTATGAAAATGTGTGTACGGATAAATCCTTGAATATGATATTGGTAGGTTATTTTTCTTCCCTATCGTGATAGCCTCCAAATAAAAACGAAAAGCTGCCACATGAGTAATTAAACTAAGAGTGAATGAACTCCCTGTACAGGAAACTTCAACAACATGACCAGCTTTATTTACCTTCAAAGCTCAACAGAAGTAAACCAAGTTATTAACTTACACAAATTGTACGCCATAAGTAAAACATGTGGTAACAATTATTTATGAATTAGGAGTGGAAAAAGGAAAACAAACAGAAGGAAAGATAACCTTTTGGGAAGGGTCTGAATTAATGCATATGTTGGTTAGGATAATACGAGAAAGAATTGCTAATATGTATGAAGTTCCTAAAGTAGATAAAAATGGGAAGATTTTTTTGGGAACTGTGTTCAAAAAAGGATTGACTATTCGAAATACACCATTTCCAAAGGTTAAAATTTAGGAGTAAACTGGAAGGAGAAATTAATATACTAAACTTTGCTATACGGAAGGAGAAATTAATGTACTAAACTTTGCTATATTTTATGTAATAAAGATAGGATGGAAGAGTAAGTACAGATAAAACATAAAGGTTCCCAAGGAAAAAGTAAAAATGTGGCTGTAAATATATTATAAACAAATGGCTTGAATTAGAAGTGAAAAGAGCATATCAGGAACATATACGAAGAAACTGAACTAATTGTGAAATAAAGAGAATTGATTATAATCTAGTAAACTTCAAAGATTAGACTATATGGACAGCAGGACATTTTGAGAGTATATTCGAGCAAGAAAATAAAATAAAACAATAAGGTGCGGGATGACAAATAGCAAATGTTCAGAGAAAAAATAAAATTGTGATACAATTACATGATAGATGGGATACTATGAGCAAGGGTATAAGATGATGGATTGAGTACCTTTACGTACCAATTTAAACCAGTTCCATCAGAAACTCATCTGGCTTTTACAGTAAATTTGGTTCCAAATAGCAGCATCATACTATATTTTTGCTCAGATCCGGAAGGCTAACACTTTCTGGAGCTATCCTCGATATGACCAAAGAGTACATTGTGAAATAATATACACTGCATGCAGAATAATACATAGTGATATATACATATACACACACACACATATATATATATATATATATATATATACATATATATATACATATTTATACACATATATAAATACATATATACATATATATACACATATATATACATATATACACATATATATACATATATACACACACACATATATACACTGTATATATATACATATATATGTATATATATATATATATATACATACATATATATATACATATACATATAAATATATATATATATATATATATATATATATATATATATATACTGTATATATATACATATATATATATATATATATATATATATATATATATATATATATTCATACATACATACATATAATACATACTGTACATACAAATATATGTCCATACACCTTTTATGTAAGAACCAACCAGAATAAATTTTCGCGCTCATAGCTAAGTTCATTGGATGAGGCAACTGAGCATTCTGATGGCCCTGACTGAGGCTTTTGGGAGTCTTTCAAATTTCCCAAGAGAAAAATGCAAAAAGTTCGAGGCCATTGTGCCAGCCGATGCTTCCCATTATCAGCAAACAACTTCAACCCTCAATGTCCTGCTTACGGTTGGAGAAAAGAAAGAGAGAGAATAAAAGGGACGATGTGTGGATGGAAGGTAAAAAGAGAGGAGGAGAAAATAGAAACAAGGATAGAGGGGGAGGTGAAGAAATGTTTCAGGAAAGGAGCGGAATAGAAAGAAGAAGAAACAGTATGAAGATCACAAGGGAAATTACGTGTAAAGCATGAACTAGATTCTGAGTTGTGTCGAGACGAAAATGAGATTCAGCTCTCTCTCTCTCTCTCTCTCTCTCTCTCTCTCTCTCTCTCTCTCTCTCTCTCTCTCTCTCTCTTTCTCTCTCTCTCTCTCTCTCTCCCCGAAAAGATGAAAAAACTTGAAACCGAGACGAGTCTTGATAGAATTCTGGAACAAAATAAGAATTTTGATTTTCAGCATTTTCTTTACTGTTACTTTGATGATATTTTTTTTATAAACTTCATACATAAAAATTTATGCACATATACGTGTTTGTAAACTGCACATTTTGAAATTTAATACCCCTTCATTTCCAGAGAATGCTTTACGAGTCACGGAAATGCGTATCTTATCTCCTTATAAAATCATCTAACAATGTACAAAATGTCATTATTGTGTATACCATGAAAATGTGACTAAATACATATTAAAAAGGTATTACCCACATATCATAGCAGCAAGAAGGAAGCAAATTAGTAATTCATCAATTTCCTTAAAATAAACTATGGATCTAGATGAGAGATTGAGAGATACAGTAAAGATTGGAAAACAACAGTTTAGATTCATGAGATGGAAAGGGATTGTGGATGCTATCTTTATTGAAAAAAAAAATAAATGGCTAAAGGGGGGCCAGAAGCTCTTGTGTTCCTTTATAGACCTACAGAAGGCTATGACAGAATCACAAGAGAAATTATGTTTTGGTGCTTGGGGAAGAATAACGTCCCGAGAAGTTGATTAGAATGCTTGAGATGATGTACAAAAGAACAAGATCAAAAGTAATAACACTATTTGGGGAAACAGAAACCTTTGAAGTTAGTGTTGAATTAGATCAGGGAACAGCATTACGACCGTTTTTTATTTGTGCTGGTTGTAGAAGTGTTAAATGAAGATATATGAAATGAAGAGTTATGGGAGTTGATTTATGCAGATGATTTGGTGATTACGGCTGTAAATGAGGAAGAACTACAGAGAAGGGCAGCAGAGTGGCATGAGTCTTTGGAGAGGAGTGGCTTGAGGGTAAATGTGGATAAGACTGAGATTATGGTGAGCAGTAAGGAAGGCAGAGATAGAATAGCAATACATAAAAGTAGAGGCTCGGTTAACAGGTGGAACAATTTAGATACTAGAAATCTACTATAAGTCAGGATGGAGGATGTGAGGCTGAGGTTGAGAATAGGATAAAAGCAGCCTGGGAGAAGTGGAGGGATGTAGCAGAAGTGATATGTGATGAGAAAATGCCAATCAAGCATTTACTACATGCCGTCAGACTTACAAACCCCCAGCTAAGCAAAACATACCGACTGATCTGTCCAACAATACTACCAAGCTTCCGTTACCGTCCCGTTACATGGGTTCTTTCCTCGTGATCCATCGTACGCTGAAAGCATTCCTACTCAACATGTATGGCAAAGAAGACTGGGTCTCCATAGGTCGCCAAAACTTGCATATCTCCTGCCAGATGACCCGCCTACAGTACGCCTCTCAAAAGTAGGGCGCCCTATTTCACATGTATGTCTTTTGAGGGGGGAAGAGTTATGTACGTCACATGTATCACACATGTTCGTACACTCTAACGGTATTAGTGTGGGTTTTTTTTATATATTGTAGTTATCGCTCTCCCTTCGCACTGATAACTTGTTTATACCTGTATCTACTTGCATCGATCTGTTTGAATTTTTGTGACCTTCTTTCGCTAAAACTGTTATAAAAGCTCACAGTCTGTTGAAATAAAGTTAGTTCCAATTACGCCGTCTCTCAGTTACCACCTAACTGACGATAAGATTATTATTTTCCCTGTTGGTGCCTTTGGGCTTATAGCATCCTGCTTTTTCAATGAGGGATGTAGCTTAGCTAATAATAATAATAATAATAATAATGATAATAATAATAATAATAATAATAATAATAATAATAATAAGGTGGTTTAATGTGGAAGTGCGTAAAGGTCTTTAAGAAGACAACTTAGAAGAAATGATTTCAACAACTGTGGCCGAGGGGAAACTCTTGTAG
>NC_090764.1:26620395-26650395 GCF_036898095.1 Palaemon carinicauda
TGGCTACAGTGCTATTTATAGCTAATGTAAAACATGCAAAACTAAGGATACTTTCCTGTTGTATTTTTTCTCTCTCGAATTTAAGGCCTAGATTATGTGTTTCTCACTCTTACTTTTATGAATATGACGTATAGAAAGGAATCAATGAATCTCATCATGTAACCATGAACATTAATTTCACATGTCTCTAAATAGGCAACTTTGCCCGATACTTAGAGAAGCATTCTTGAATTTGGTTGGAGAATCTAAACAGGATCTTTTTTTTTTCATTTTTTTTTTTTTTTTTGTGAAAACCAAACTGGCATGGAGAAGTCAATTATCTTAATTCCAAATATCAGACAATCCCTGGTGTTGATAATCTATACCTTTAGGTTGCAGATACAACAGGTTAGAGTGATAGGTCTGTAATCAGTGCATTTCAACTCATCCTTATTGAGTTTCATAGCTGCAAGGATATTGGCAATTTTTCAACTATTACTTAAATAGTATAACTTGTTCCCATGTACTGTTTATGATTTTCAAAAGGAAAACATTGACATTTTCTGGAAGGTGCCTTAACATTTCATATGATATATGATACTGGCTTCAACTGAAGACAAAGCTTCTCTACGTTCTTTTAAGGTAAGCGTTGCATTATATATCAACCCGCCATTAGGAGATAAGATCCAGGAAAATCTGGAATTAACGAATTCTTTGAAAATGCTGCCCTAGTTTTTTGTTAAGTTCAGATGGATCACATACGACAGTTTCTTTAACTTTTAAAGTGGGTAAAGCAGAAGGAACAATCTTA
Organism: Palaemon carinicauda; assembly: GCF_036898095.1. Lineage (NCBI taxonomy): Eukaryota > Metazoa > Arthropoda > Malacostraca > Decapoda > Palaemonidae > Palaemon > Palaemon carinicauda. The sequence goes on from NC_090764.1 coordinate 26,621,186, forward strand.
TCATTATATCTTCGAATCTTTTCGTAACAGATGTTATGGGACCTTCTTTTAAATAATTACGTTAATTTAGTATAACTATATCTCTCTGTTGCATTTATTGAAGTAATTTCGTTCTTTTATAAACACACATTTATATATTCAAATTGGAGAAGATCCCCTATGTTTCTATATTCTATAAAATTATATAACAATTACTCCTAGACTACCATGTGTTGCTTCGTCATCGACCTCAGATTTGTGAGTTTTCCATTTAGTTTCTGGCATAGCATCATAAGGACTATTCAAGGTAACTCCAGTAAAAGTAATTTTAAGTCTTGAAACATTGAAATCTTAAGATACTACCGCTAGAGAGTTCTTGGGTCCTTTGACTTGCCAGAAGGAACTACAGTATATCTCGCTCTCTAGTTACGGCTCATTTTGTCTTCGCCTGCACATACACTGAATAATCTGGCCTATTCTTTTCACATTCTCCTCTGTCCTCATACATCTGACTACACGGAGATTACCAAACAATTCTCCTTCACTCAAAGGGTTAAATACTGCAATGCAATTGTTCAGTGGCTACTTTCCTCTTGGTAAGGCTAGCGCTTATAGGAGAAAGACACTCCAAAATCAAACAATTGTTCTATTGTCTTGGGTAGTGCCATAGCTTCTGTACCATGGCCTTCCACTGTCTTGGATTAGAGTTCTCTTGTTTGAGGTTACACGCTGTTGAATCTTATTTCTCTTCTTGTTTTTTCATTTTAATTGCTTATTGCTTCTTTTGTAGTTTATTCATTCCCTTGTTTCCTTTCTTCACTGGGTTATTTTTGCCTGAAGGAGCTTTAGGGCTTATGGCATCATGCTTTTCAAACTAGGGTTATAGCTTAGCTTGTAATCATAATAGCTTTATTGAAATTTGCTCCGATGAGCCTCTTCTACCTTCGATTCAGATTTGCTTGGGGTGTTTTTAACACGCTTCAAGTGAATTCGGAAGCTGAGTCGTCCATTCAAGTATTCATCAATTGAGCATACAAAATCCAGATTGATGTTGAATAAGTAGTCTATGACAGTTGTCAGATTACCATAGGATTTATGAAAGGTCACTAGCCCATCACTATAAAGTCATTGGATCCTTGATCGGTCGCTAGGGACTCAAAAGGTAGATTTTCACAATCATGATGTTCAAACAGACTTCTCTTTTTCTATAAACCTTTCCGTCATTTGTATAATATTTAATATCAGAAACTCACTATGCATAGTCACAAATATATTAAGAAATGCAATGACTCAATTATTATATATCCCCTCTATGACCTTTACCTTAACAAACTTAAGCATTAAATTATCCCACTCCTTCAGATAATTTTTCTCATATAAACATCAACGCAAACCATTATCACCATACTGATGCTTTAAAATTAAAATCTCACGATCTGGCCATTCCCAAACTTCATTGAATCTCTTACAAAGCAGTATCTAACTTTCTTCCATTACTTTATCCTCTACCCAACAATTCCTCTTTCCGTTCTCAGTACCACGTGTAGTTCCTACTAGCCCATAACCCCATCATGAAATTATGAAAAATCCTTAAATACTATTTCCACCTATATATATTTTATCAGTCCATGTTTCTTACAATTTCTCCCTATACAGTCGTCTTACAATTTTTCCAAATCACTTCCCAAATAAAGTTAAAACCACCCCTTCATCTTGTCCTCTTTAACATGAGCTTTTATACTATAGTTATTTCTCTTTCAGTTTTTTCGATTTTCTCTATACAAATACCTCTCTCTCTCTCTCTCTCTCTCTCTCTCTCTCTCTCTCTCTCTCTCTCTCTCTCTCTCTCTCTCTCTCTCTCTCTCTCTCTCTCTCTCTCATTTTTAATGAATGTGTCAGACCTTTAGAACACCCCCTGTGGCCTTCATCATCTATGAACGACGCTGACCTATTACATGACCCGGTATTCACGGGGAAACCTACTGAATGGATGTGGGGCGTTTTTTTAATATCGGATAATAAAGAGCACTTTGCTTATTTTGTTAAAGGCTAACATTCACTACCAGATCTCGCGCCAGTAATAAAATGCCGTCATTAATCAACCCTCGGATATATTAGCAAAACACACTATAGACTCCCGAATTCCTTTTTTTATAAACTTGCCTTTAACGATTGCCGACATTCTGGAATTACATCCTTCGATTAAGTACAAGGTGTGGTATATATATACATATATACATATATATATATATATATATATATATATATATATATATCCATATATATATAATATATGTATACACACACACACACACACACACATATATATATATATATATATAATATATATATGTATATATACACACACACACATATATATATATATATATATATATATATATATATATATATATATATATATATATATATATATTTGTATATACATATATATATATCTATATATATATATATATATATATATATATATATATATATATATATATACTATATATACACATACATATACACTAGGTTTTCGTAGACATATATACTATGCAAGGCTGGCTAATGTGATATTAATGATACTTTAATGAACCCACCTTACATCATTTGGCGAACGAAAATTAAACAGGATCCTTCAATTAGAATTAGATGAACAGAGGGAATACGAAATAACCGTCAGATTGAAACAAAAACAGTAACTAATATGTACTGCTTCACGAGGCACGACAGAAATAGCCATTTCAATTATACGCCTCAAGTTTTGTCATTCAAAATACTTGAATAAAAATTTAATAACTAAACAAATATGTGGAGTATTTCACACACTTTGGATATCTCTTCTAAGAATGTATCATTGATAACGATCTACTTAAATATTATATTTGTTAACATTTAAATATTTACTTCATAAGCTTTAGCCTCAGGGACAATGGTCAAAGCAGAAAAATATAAATATTTTCAATGATTATAAAATTTCTTACAGACCTATAAACATTATTTCAAAAATAATCTGTGGGAAGAATGAATTAACATTTAAATCATTTTATTTTCAGTATGGGACAAAATATTACTACCGTATATATCCATCTTCACGGAAACTCAGAATATCGTAAGAAATCGAATTTCAGTTAACAGAATTAGAGCAATCCAAATTTTCCATGAAAATGTTAAGTTACTCCCTTTGTTCTGGTGAGCGTTGCTTAAAAGTTTCACCTATGAAGCAGATTTCCCATAGCAATGGGTGACTCCAGGTCAGAACAACAAAATTTCTGCCTCATTCATCCTCTTTAGTTGAAAAGTGAATATGCCATCTATGCAGTGAAAACCTTCATAAGAATATTCGCTTCAACCATCTACACAGTAGACTCATGGGCAGAGGATTTAACACTCTTTCCACGTACCCCCATTCAATTATATTTCTAAATGCTGTCTTCCAAATTCTGGATATCAAGGTGTTTTCTTCTTTCACACCTCTATAGCTTATTCCAAGCCATCCTCTTCTACCTCCGTACACTTCTGAATTATATACACTTTTAGAAAAAAAAAAAACTGTAATTTTAATCGAAAATTCTCCGTAAAAATCTACTGTTCTCAACCGTATTTCAGTCAAATTCAGGCGACCGTAATTTTACCTTACATTTTTATAATCTTTTGCAGGTTGGTGACCGTAGTATCACTCTTTTACGTCAATATATCCGTTTTTAAAACGGTAAAAATCCTGGAATGAATGTTCCCAGACATTTACCGCCTTTTTAATGCAGATTTTTAAGTGTACTGTTTTTCACTAGCCTTAATGGATGACACGTGCGCAAATGGACCATTTTACTATTATTGAAATAATTTGCAGATTATTTTGTTTATGATAATTTCTATAACTTTCCATGATTTTTATTGCTATGCTCACCAAGTATATGGACACAACTTTCAAAAAGTATAATCACAGCTCCTGTCAGTCTTGACGTGTGTTCAAGAAAAATCTAGCTGTTAAGCATCTTTTTTCAGAATTGATTTATGCATGACATACAAAGTTCCAAAATTTATAGGTAATGAAACTGTTTGGTAGATATCGAATCTGCTTTAATATACCCTTATGGAATATTTGCAGATTTATAAACATTAATTTACGGATAAGGTTCGTTTCTATAGTTTTGACTTCAGTCTACCATGCTTCTTTTCTTACACTGCACTATATACTTCCCTTATGAGCTGATATACAATAAAAAAATAAAATTAAAAAAATATTATTTATCGTGGATAGGAATTGCAACATTAAATATTTAATAATTATTAAAACACTCGTTTAACTTGGCCGTTCAGAAGTGACTCTCTTTTATATATAGTATTCAGCTCAATTATGGGAAGCAAAAATGATTGATACCCAAGATTCTTTTTCGGTATAAAAAGTAATAAGTTTCAATTGATGCTTCACGAGGTAATCTCTTTATAATTGCAATTACTAAATAGTGATACCGGATTGTTATTGAGTACTTTGGCAAATCCCAATTAAAATTAGACATTTTCTATTGCTATTAAACGCATAGCCTACTTTTTTACTTTTTGCTACTAATTTCTCTCTTCTTAGAAATTTACTATGCACCAAAGTTGAACGTAAATCAAAAACATCAGTTAAGAAATATTTTGTAACATTTTCGAAAAGCAGAACACGAAAAAACTAAAAGTAGACTAAAATCATGGGAGAAAAACCATGAATAGAGTTTCATAAAAGAAATACAGACTTAAAAAGGAATCTTTTACAGACAAGCTTAATGTATTTTTTTTTAAATATGCAAACATCTTGTTATGATTGCGAAGTTACAAAAGATCCACATTATTCATATAAAGTAAGACGTGTATTTTTGTAATTTTTATCATTTCAATTTTTGATAATCAACACGAAAGTACAAGGACAAATATAAAAACGGAAGGAAAGGTTATTATGGAGAGGGAGAGTTGTTTTGTGAATACGAAGAAATAGTTTGCAGTTTCAGCCCACACAGGGCAATATTACGAAACTAGCAAGGACATATGTTCAAACAGGAAGACCTCCTGTATATATATATATATATATATATATATATATATATATATATATATATATATATATATATATATATATATATATATACAGTATATCAAGCTTACAACTGGCAGGTTATAAGTAACTTTTGAAAGAATCCCCAAGCAAAATCTATAGGAATACAGTGATGGTCAATTTAACTCTATTGCTCTGAGTTAGACGGGGTTGTTGGTGGATTGCGAGACCTAGCAAGAGCCAAATCGCTTTAGAAATCATCCAACCATCACTAAAAAGGATGCTTAGATAAATGAACAAAAAGTTTTACCTAATCAGAAGTCTGATGAAATGAACCACGTCTTTAGTTATCATACAGAGTTCCAGCCTATGAATAATAACCTAACCGAATAAATAAATGGTAATTGCAGTAATAGATAAAATAAAAAATGCTCAAAAATATCTCCTTCGAATTAGTGGTGGGATAATTTAGACCTCACCACTGATACTGGGCAGTCAAAAGCCGGATATCTGGCAATACAAAGGACCTCTTAGATCAGAAGCTTACGATAACATTAAATTCTTAATTTTTTTTTTTCTGCGAATGTTAGTATAACTCAATTCATTGACACAATTATCTATTGGCTGTTGCTGAATCCTTGAGTTTAGCTGAAATATGTTACTAAAAATGGCTTTGGTTCATAGAAGGTTGAAATAGCTCTTGAACTTCTTGGAGGGGAAATTGGCAAAATTCAAGTATTTTCCTATCATCCTAAAACTGTGACCTGTGCCAGACATATTAGTGACATCTGTGTTAACATCTGGCAGCAGCAGGAAAACAGTATCTTACATTCTTGTTTTCTTTGTTAATTCTTTCACAAAGATACAAAAGTGGTGGGAATTATAAATTCTAAGTGCCCCGTGCTTATGTCAGGAAACTATTTGATCATATTTTAGCTTATGACCGGTAATATCCAAAAGTAATAGAAAAAAAAATGCGATAACATCCTTCTCACTATATAAAAAATAGATGAGACATAATATAGCTACCTAACACGAGGAAAAGACTAAAATCATGAGTGAGAGGGGAGTTAGGTCTTTTGATCCTCAAGAGAAGTTGAATTTTCGATTCCATAGCATACCACAACTGATGTCACTGATAATGCCAAACAGAACAGCGCCACTCAAAGAAAAAAGAAAACTTACTCCTGTTATCAAGAAATTTATCTGCTCAGAAGGCAACTACAATAACAGTTACGTTATTCCAACAACTATTTGATTATATGAGATCGAATACCACCCTAACCTGTGATATAAAATACAGGGTTATACCATTGTTCCAAATAAATGACATCTAACGGCTGTTCCCTCATCAAAACACCAACATAATTAATCATAAAAGCCATTTTTCAATACTTAATAATATCTAAATCTCCATATGTTGCACCACCACAAAAGCTATCCATCAATATCAACACTCCAGTGAATGATGGCCTACAACTATTTCTATTACATTGCAAAAAAAATGGACACTAAAACCAATATCAATTGGAAAGAAAAATTATGATGGCTATGATTATCTTTATTCCTGATATAGCCTACTGCTAATACTACCAATTCTATTCACAAATAGTATTATCAATCTTATATGTAGATTAATAAGGTATAATGGTATCTGTAATATAACTCACTGTTGTTATTTCTTTTATATTTTACCTTCAATGACACACATAATCAGATTGTAAAATAGCCTAATCGTTACCATAGACCTATCATTTCTTCACCATATTCACATTATGATTAAAAGCAGTATATTTATTAATTGTATGGTAAGCTTTTAAATATGTTGCTTTTAATGACAAAACTGTAGTCAGCAAGCTGAGAAAGAACACACCACAATAACATATTCAAATATCCTCCCTCATTGTATGACTTTTGAAGAAAATAAATAATTGAAACCTCTTGACTCTTGCACTACGATATGACAAAAAAAAAAAAAAAAAAAAAAAAAAAAAAAAAAAAAAAAAACTTTACTAACGCAGCTAACCATCCACAACTAGGTCAGCTGATGGGTGGTATCCTGAATAGATCCAAACATTTTGCAAAAGTGAACAAATCACTGTAACGTTGAGCTATGGTATATTATCGCACTGAAAGCTACATCCTGTGAAACCAGTTTGTAGGATTATTGTCAAGAAGAGGGCGGATTCTAACTTTTTTCCTCGCTCACTGAAATAAATAATTCCATTAAGAGGAGCTAAAAGTTTTCTAGATTGAAAAAACAAAACAGACAATGGCTAGGTTAAGTCAAATTTGGAGATCAAATCGCCTGACATTACATTTAAAAATCAGACTATATGTCAGTTTAGTGATATCGGTATTACTCTATGGACATAAGTCATGGTATGACAATGAGACTATCTCCAATAGTAGATTTGAGAACAAAGCCCTCAGAAGGATATTGGGAGTTAAACGGCAGGACAGGAATTAGCAATGAAACTATAAGACAGATAACTCGAGTACCATATGTGGATGAGATCATGATGAAGGGTAGATGGAAATGGTTTGGACATGCTCTTCGCACTCCCCAAGAGAGATTAGTTCACCAAACGTTCAGCTGGGCCCCACAAGGCACAGAAAAGTTGGAAGACCCAGGCCTACATCACTGAGGACTACAAAGCGCGATGGAGGAGATGATGAATGAAAAAGTATTTAATTAAAAGCTCAAGATAGAGACGATTGGCGAGATCTAACCGATGCCCTTTGTGTCAATAGGCGTAGGAGGAGATGATGATGCGAGCAGTGTAGTAAGAAGATACAGTATACTGCATAACTTAGGCGTCATTCTCACCTGGATTACAATTAATATCTACATCTTTTTATTGATTATTGCGATATGTAATTACTCTTTCAAAGACAGTTATTATCTTTATCAAATTGAATATGTAGCATCTATCCGAGTGGTTGTGGTGACCTATTGGAAAAGTCTCTCATCATCCATGTGAGCTAAGGATGGGGGGGGGGGGGGGGGTTCCGGGAGAGCCTATAGGTCTACCTACTGAATTATCACCAGCCATTGCCTGTCCTCCCTGGTCCTATCTTGGGTGCTGATCATATGTATATATGGTCAGTCTCTAAGGCATTGTCCGGCAAGCTAGGGCAATGTCAGTGTCCCTTGCCCCTACAATTCATAAAGTACCCCTCAAAGCTCTTTGGCAGGTCTGATGACTGAATAGCATAATGTTTCAGGTTTAGGAAGATATCACCAAGGCAGCAACCAAAAAAAAAAAAAAAAAAAAAAAAAAAAAAAAAAAAAAAAAAAAAAAAAAAGATAGCTTAAACCTGCATTCACATGTAGTCCATATTTATCAACCGGTATAAAGAAACATTAAACGCTATCTTTTCCACATATTCTATATTTTGTGGAAGGACATTATACTAAATCAACATCATAACAGGTATCAATCATGAGTGCTTGCATGATGCATATTTAAATGGTGAAAAAGTTTAACGCAACGCTGTTCGTTCGGTGCAACACGGATCTCTCTTCTTTTAAAGACAGCTACGGTTGTATTAAATATCACTAAATTGTATCATTTATTGCACAAGACGATTTACATTTTCTACTGAGTCTTGTACAATTTTGGAATAATCTTCCTAATAATATTTGAAGTGCGTAAAAGTTTCGGAATAAAATGGAATTTTACTATACCTGAGCACATAAAGTTTAATGGAATACTCTACAAAATAAAGTCTACTGGTGAAAAATCCGGAAGTAAAATTGTATATATATATATATATATATATATATATATATATATATATATATATATATATATATATATATATATATATATATAATATATATGTGTGTGTGTGTGTGTGTGTGTGTGTAAGTGTGTGTGTATGTTTATGTATCTAAAAAGGGAAATCTTAATTTATTCCATTATCGGGGTATTTATGAAAAAAAATCTCCTCTTCATTTAGCAATTTGGAAATGTACCACTTTTTTATTGAGTATTGTAATTTAGGTGACATCTTAATTTGTTTGATACACCAACATCCGTGGATATTCTGATAAAGATATTCAAGACAAAAAACTCAAATAGCATGGCCTCATTACACACTTATCTGGCACTTAAAAAATATTCTACAAATATATATTTGCTTTTCGCCAGATTTATTTCCTGCCAAAATAAATATTCAGAATGTAATTTGAAATAGCCTATTCCTCTAATTTATGAAAATCTATCCAAACAATATACAGCCTTACATAATTACAAAATACAATATTTGAGCAGTTTCAATTTCACACCCACAGCCTGTTGAAGGAATCGTTATTTGGGTGGCAATATTACGTTTTCGTAAATTTAGAGGTTATTATGATTACTAGTATGAAAATCTCCAAAATATAAATTCATGTCTTTTCCATGCAACGATTCTCACAATCTTTATCAATATCTAACGCAATATATGGGTAAATCTATCTCATAATATAAAGCCAACTGGAAGAAATTTTGAATTGGTGTTAGGAATTACAATATCATTGTTGCTTTTGTACAATAATTACGTGAAATTAGTTTTAAAAATATAGATGTATAATAACTACGTGAAATTCGTTTTCAATTTTTTTTGACTCGCTAGCTATCAGCATATGTACATAATAAAGAAAAGGATGGATAGAAAAAAGACTGGTTATGTATAAATAGTAAACAGGGGCTATATCCAGGATTCTCAATTTTCTCTACGAGATGACTTTGAAATAAATAAATTATGAAAAACATTCAAAACTTTCAAGTTTACATCTTTCCTCAAAATACTTGAAGTTGCCAACCTCTATTGATTTATCTTTATCTTAATTTAATTGTATATTGGATAAAATTAGCTGGTATTTATCAATAATCTGATCATATGCTTTTGTGACAATAAAATACATTCTCCATATAGTCGAATCGTTATGATCACATATATACTCCTTGATGTGTAATACATTCCTCGAGAAAGACTCTTGACGCAAGAGAAACTATATCCAATTTTTCACTTTATCTCTTGTTTCACACCCTCCTTGTCATTGAATATAGTCTTGCTCACGTCTTTATCAATTTATCAAAATAGAAGAGTAAATATAAATGTAGCGTACTGATTCGATGATTGATCACCACATTACTTTTTCAATATGAAATGCTCCTAATTCAAATATGGGATTATCATTTCATGGATGTGTGACGTGCTGAGAGAGATTTGTGACTCAAAGGCAGGATGAAAGCAACTGAGTAACTTTATTACAGACTGTGACGAGCCGAGAGAAGGGTTGTGAACTCAAAGGCCGGATGCAATCAACTGAGTTATATTATCATAGAACACTCTCCTTTATATACAAAACCTCAAGGCAACAGGACATAACATGTTCGAGAAAGTGACAATGTTACAGAGGAAAACCAGACATGAATTTTCATGTTCGTTTTAGTGCGAGGGAAGAGCGAAGATACAAGCATAATATATACAAAAGGAATTATGTACAATTGTGTGACACACGGTTGGTACATGGCTCCCCCTCTAAAAATGACATACTGAACATGTTAAATAGGTGCCCTGAATCTGGAAAGGTAGTAGTAAAAACTGCGCCGATTAGCGGCAGTGAGTGGCTGTAGAAGTCGTTGGTTGGGGTGTGAGCGAGTGGTGGATGATGGTTGGCTGTGTTGCCGCTCCGGCTCGTCACGGGGTAGGCGAGTGTGTCCTACGGCATTCATAGGCGTGTGTGTCCTACGGCATTCATAGGCGTGTCCTACGGCATTCATAGGCGAGTGTGTCCTACGGCATTCAGAGGCGTGTGTCCTACGGCATTCATAGGCCTACGGCATTCATAGGCGTGTGTCCTACGACATTCATAGGCGTGTCCTACGGCATTCACGTCAGCTTCGGTTGAAGTTGAATAGGTGTCCTCTTCGTTACGAGTGGAGGCGTTGATGGAGGTATGAAGGTCATGAAGTGGGTTCACATCACGAGGAGAGCCGTCTGCGGCAGGTTGCAGGCGGGTGATACTGGTCATTTTCCCGAGGGTGAGCGAAGCCCTTTGGTCCCCCAACGGTTGTTGAGAGAGCTGAAAAGGCGTTGCTATACGGGCGGCTGGCGACGGCAAGTACTGCTGCAGAAGGTATGCGTTGACGGCGTCATAGTAACGGTGAGAGGTGGAGGGGCAGGGGTGGAAGGCGGGAGGAGTGAGTCACTCCGGGGTCACCAATGTGACGGAGCCGGTAGAAGGGTTGTGAACTCAAAGGCCGGATGCAATCAACTGAGTTATATTATTATAGAACACTCCTTTATATACAAAACCTCAAGGCAACAGGACATAACATGTTCGAGAAAGTGACAATGTTACAGAGGAAAACCAGACATGAATTTTCATGTTCGTTTTAGTGCGAGGGAAGAGCGAAGATACAAGCATAATATATACAAAAGGAATTATGTACAATTGTATACACACGGTTGGTACAAGACACTCGCCTTTACATATATAAAAACTCAATGCAACAGGAAATTTCTTGTTCAACTGATACCACACCAGTTAACAGTTAACAGTTAACGGTGAGGAAAAGATACATGTTTATTCAGGTTCTTTTAAGTGCGAGGGGAGAGCGAAAATACAAGCATAATATATACGCAAAATAAAATGTCGTTACTATGTACGATCATGTGACACACGGTTGGTACGTGGCTCCCCCCTTAAAAATTACATGCTGTACATATTAAATAGGGCGCCCTGATCTAGAGAGGCGAACTGTAGGCGGGTCATCTGGCAGGAGATAAGCAGGTTTTAGACGATCAATGGAGACCTAGTCTTCTTTGCCACGAATGTTTAGTAGGAATGCTTTCGGACTGTGTCGGATCGCAAGGAAAGGGCCCATGTAAGGGGGCGTTAGCGGTGGCTTGCTAGTGTCATTGCGCAGGAAGACGTGCGTTGTAGAGTGCAAGTCTGTCGGTATGTGATGCTTTGCTGGGGGTTTGTAAGTCTGGCGGCATGGAGTAAATTTTCCCACGGCGTGACGTATGCGGTGGAGATCGTCAGAGGAGGTTGTAGAAGGAAAACATTTGGCAGGGACGACCAACGGGTCGCCATACACCATTTCAGCTGCCAAGACATCGAGGGTGTCTTTAGGAGTAGTCCTTAGTCCCAGGAGGACCCAGGGAAGCTGAGTAAACCAGTTGGAATCCTTCCAGCAGTACATCAAAGCTGCTTTGAGGGTGCTATGAAAACGTTCAACCATTCCATTAGCAGCGGGGTTGTAGGTCGTTGTCTGATGTAGGGTGATGCCCAGGAGATTCGCTAATGATGTTCACAATTGAGAGGTGAAATTGGTACTCCTGTCAGAAGTAATATGCACAGGGATACCAAATCTTGCAATCCATCCTGAGAGTAAGGCAGATGTACATGAGGCGGACGTTGCAGTTTCCATGGGAATGGCTTCAGGCCAACGAGTGGAGCGGTCAATGACGGTAAACAGGTAACGATATCATATCATTGTGATGTGCGTAGGGGGCCTACAACGTCGACGTGAATGTGTGCGAAACGACGCTGAGGTTGAGGTAAGGTGCCCACTCCTAAATCCATGTGTTGATCTGCTTTGGAAGATTGGCAAGAAGTACAGGTGCGGACCCAATCCTTAGCATCCTTAGAAATGCCGTGCCAAATGAACTTCGTCTTCAGCAGCTGTGCAGTAGAACGGCACGAGGGATGTGAAAGGCCGTGAACGAAATCAAACACCTGACGGCGCATGAGAGCACGAATCCAAGGTCACGGTCTACCAGTACTGACGTCACAGAGGAAGGTGGTGTTGGAGTCTTCGAGGGGGGAGTCTCCCAACGGAGGGACGTGCAGGATGGCCTACATGCTTGATACTCTGGATCCTGTCGTTGGGCTTCAGCCAAGGCATTGAAATCCAATCCCAGTTGAACGGCAGTCAATGTGTTTCTTGACAGGGCATCAGCCACGGGATTCATTTTCCCAGGGACGTATTGAAGGGTACAATTGTATTCAGAGATGTCGGTGTTGATGGGCGGACAAGGCGTCAGACTGTTGAGTGAAGGCGTGCACCAGAGGCATGTGGTCTGTGCGAATGACGAAGGGCGTACCTTCTAAGAAATGGTGAAAGTGACGGACAGCCAAATGCACCACCAGCAATTCGCGATCGAAGGTAGAATAACCCGATTCTGCCTTGGACACTTTTCTGCTGAAGAAGGCCAATGGGCGGGGCGAGCCGTTGACCACCTGCTTGAGTATTGCACCAATAGCGACGTCGCTGGCATCGGTGGAGAGAAGGAGAGGGGCATGTGGGATAGGAAAAGTGAGAGCTGCAACAGTTGATAGGGCCTTCTTTGCATTGCAGAAGGATGCTTCTTGAAGGGGACCCCACTTCAGGTCCTTTCGCTTGCCCTTGAGGGAGGCGTAGAGGGGAGCAAGAGTGGCGGCAATGGCTGGCAGAAAACGGTGATGATAGTTGATCATGTCCAAGAATTCCTGCAGAGCTTCGACGGTCGAGGGCGCGGGGAAGATCTGAACGGCTGCTACCTTCTCAGAGAGGGGATGGACTCCTTCAAGAGTGATGCGGTGCCCTAAGAACGACACTACGTTGGCGCCAAAGGTACACTTGTCGTACCGGACTACAAGGCTGTTTTGTTGCAGGCGGTCGAGCACGATATGTAGGTGACGGAGGTGTTCCTCTTTTGAGGAGAACACAAGTATGTCGTCCACATAACATACTCAGAAGGGGAGGTCCCCTAAGATGCCATCCATGAGACGATGAAACGTGGCTCCGGCATTACGAAGGCCAAAATAGGAGTAATTGAAGATGTATGTACCCAACAGAATGGTGATGGCGGTCTTGGGGATGTCTTCTGGGTTCATAGGCCCCTGATAATACCCCTTCAAGAGGTCGAGCGTGGAGAAAACCTTCACTTTGTGTAGGTAGGAGCCACGTCGGCGATGTTTGGGAGGGGGTAGTGATCCGGTTCTGTTTGCATGTTCAGGCGCCTGTAATCCCCGCACGGACGGAGGGAGCCGGCTTTCTTCAGAAAGATGTGTAAGGGTGACGACCATGGGCTGGAGGCCTTTTGGCAAAGGCCCATTTCCTCCATTTCGGCGAACTCTGTTTGGCGGCTGCCATTTGTTTCGGTGCCAGACGTCTGAATTTTGCGAAGACTGGGGGTCCCGTCGTCTTGATATGGTGATAAATACCATGCTTGGCGAAGATCTGGACGGAAAACTTCCGGGTACGACGTAAGGAGGTGGGCGTAGGCATCCGTGGGTGTGCTGATGTGGAGAGCAAGGTTGGAGGGGGTGGGTTGAAGAAGTGTCGACAAGTACGAGTCTGCGTTGACCAATCGTCGGTGGGCGACATTGACCAGAAGGTGGAAATGTGAGAGGAAATCTGCACCGAGGATTGGCAATGTGACGTCAGCAACGAGAAACTTCCAATTAAGTTTACTGTTTCCAAACGATAATGTGAGGTTTTCGTAACCATAGGTGGGTATCGCAGTTCCGTTGGCAGCTACCAAGCTGACGTCGGCTGACGTAGACAGACTACGTCATGTCCTAGAGTTCCCTTGGCAAAAGAGAACGGCAAACACCCGTGTCAACCAAAAATCGCACGCCCCTTCCTGCATCATGTAAAAAGAAAGGATTAGAAACACGGGAGGCCACCACAGGAGCGATGGCCTACTTACACTTTTTTTGGCCACTGACAATCCTTGGCACATTTCTTCGTGGTTGCCCCGAATCTGAAGTGGTAGTAGCAAAACTGCGGCGGATGGGAGGTAGTAAGTGGCTGTAGAAGTTGTTGGTTGGGGCGCGAGCGAGTGGTGGGTGGTGGGTGGCTTCGTCGCCGCTTCAGCACATCATGGGGTAGGCGTGTATGTCCTACGGCATTCACGTCAGCTTCGGTTGACATTGAATAGGCGTCCTCTTTGTCAGGAGTGGATGCATTGATGGAGGTCTTGAAATGGCAGTCCATAAGGGCGTCGGCTTTGGTCATCAAGTCCTTTATGGGTAAACTATCGACATCAGATATGGCAGCGCATACAGGTTCGGGTAAACGGCGTATCCAAAGGGCACAAAGTAAGTTCACCTTACAAGGAGAGCCGTCTGCGGCAGGTTGCAGGCGAGCGATACTGGTCATTTCCCTGAGGGCGAGCGAAGCCCTATGGTCCCCCAACGGTTGTTGAGAGAGCTGAAAAAGCTTTGCTATACGGGCGGCTAGCGACGGCGAGATCTGCTGCAGAAGGTATGTTTTGAGGGCGTCATACGCTATTGGGGTGTCTCCTTGTTCACAAAGCCAGTCGGATATTTCCGGGAAGGTGTCCTCGGGTATCGCTGCGAGAACATAATCTGCTTTGGTGGTTGAGCGAGTCACGCCCTTGATGCGAAACTGGACTTCTGCACGCTGAAACCAAGCAAACGCCTCTCCGCTGGCGAATGACGGAAGTTTCAATGGGGCAGCCATAGTACCAACGACAGAGCGGCGAGGGGGGGGGGGGGGTGGAAGGCGGGAGGAGCGAGTCGACTTCCGGGGTCACCAATGTGACGTGCTGAGAGAAAGTTGTGACTCAAAGGCAGGATGAAAGCAACTGAGTAACTTTATTACAGACACTCGCCTTTATATACAAAAATTCAATGCAACAGGAAATTTCTTGTTCAACTGATACCACACCGGTTAACAGTTAACAGTGAGAAAAAGAAACATGTTTATTCAGGTTCTTTTTAGTGGGAGGGGAGAGCGAAGATACAAGCATAATATATAAACAAAATGAAATGTCGTTACTATGTACGATCGTGTGACACACGGTTGGTGCAGATGTCAGAGATTTATGAAATCCATTATCACGAAAGGCACATTTCATCTCCAGTTATCATAAGTTGAAATTGGGTATTAAAATCCACAATTATAAGGGTTGCATATTTAAAAATAGCAGGAGCTTTCACACTTTCTTCATAGTGCCTCTTCAGCTGAAGAATAAAAAAGATTTTCAATGTTTAAAAGGTAGGCCTACTCTAAAAACAAATGACCATTACAAGCTAATTACTTTTACCCTTTAATTGTAATTTGTTTTTAGTTTACCTTGTAAACATTGTAAATCTTTTTTATTCTTCAGCTGAAGAAGCACTTTGAAAAAAGTGCGAAAGCCTCTACTATTTTTAAATATACAACTCATATAATTTTGAATTTTAATACCCAAGACCAACAGACACGGGATGGTGTTTTATTCAAGTTATAAGCTGAAATTTTAGCTGAATACATATAATCTAACAAGGTATACGCATAACCTGTCGTACCAACTATATAGTGATGAAGTATTGTAAATAAAAAGCAAAGAAGCCGTGATAAAATGTAATATAAATAATTATGATATGTAAAACTTCAAATCCATCAATACAGTATGGGGTAATTTTCTATGTTTGAGATATTTCCACTGTAATGTGTTTATAATGTATTAAACATAAACCTTCAATGGAAATAAACTTGAAAACATTAACAAATTCTATCGTTATAATATCTGCCTTAACTACAAAAATTTTAAATCATGGCGGGCTACAATATGACATTCCATAGAAATAAAAAACAATATTTTGCCAAAATATTTATCCTAAATTGCCACGTTTGTCAGACAGAACGGCCTATAAAATTCTATCTAAACCTCTAGCATATCTGCCGTACAGTCATTATGTCGTAATACATTATCCATAAAGTTTAATGAAATTCCGAGATTGGCATGCTTCGCTTCATAAATAATTCCAATATTGTCATGTTTTGAATGTCGATTTGCCTGTAAAAAAAAAAACACGTTACCACGGCAGAATGCCACATAAACATTGCATGAAATAAGAAGTGTTCTCGGCTTTTCGCACAAAAAGGTGACTAATAATACTATAAGTAACTGAACCGAGCGAAGTCATATTTGCCACTAACTTGGGGGTCAATAGTCTTGACGTGAAACGGAGTCGCAAGACTACTACTTAACGTATATCACAAGATTATTGTACTTCAAGAACAGATTTACAGCTCTTCAACAATCCGAGAAATAGAAAAATATGTAGTAAAATGTATTCAAATATACTGATACAGGTGCTGTAATGTGAAGGAATTTACACCTTGTGAGGACGTAATAATAAGAGTTATGTTCCCTTAAAACTAACCGTGATCGTGTTATCGTAAGCAGTGAGCTAAGTAATTACTAAGTCAAGTGACTGCCGTGGGTCGCAGAAAGAAAATAAACAATTCTAGGCATAAGGCTAACGATCTCATCCAAAAATACCTAGTGAAAATCTATTGAGTAATTACAGACACTGCTCAAAAAAAAAAAAAAAAAAAATCGTCTAAATCTTTCATCGGAAGGGACCTTTTAAAAACGTTGAACTTGTATTGACTATTACAGTGACGGGTATACCTAAAAAAGAAAAAAGAAAAAAAAAGTAATACTAGGCAACTGATAAAAATCACTAATATCATATTGTGATAACGCATATTATAAATGTATTGCACTGCGATCCTATTATGATTATCAAGTTGATATTGGTAAATATTGTTTTCAGAATCCAGGAACTGAACTTTAGAAGGGTCATCACAAGGTTCTCCAAAGAACGTAATTCATTATTTGATGACCTTTCATAAAACCTGGTACAGTCATGGATTTGATAAGAGAATGTCAACTTGAAAAATATACAAATATAAATCAAGTAGAAATGTGAAATGTGTAGTTGAAATCGCTCTGAAACAAAACTATAATCTACATTCCTCCAATAAGAATATCAAACTAAAACCTGGATTAAAAAAAGCAATGAACCCAGAAACATTCTCTTAATTAGAATTGGATAAAATTCTCTGACTTGAAAGCCCAGTGCAAGACGTTTTTACCATACTATTCGGAGTGAGAACTGCATGCAGCTACTGCTTTTATCCAGGGAATTATTCAGGACCAAGTTTACCAAAGGGCATTTGGCGTTTACAGCAGGCTCTCTTATAACATAAAAACTAAACGTCAAAACTTGAAAAGCCACGGGCTCATTCAACTCCTCTCATGAACAAAATTAACAGGTGGATAGAGGAAACATTCTTAAGTTCATAAGTACTTCCTGGTTGGTATGATGCCAGATATCTAATGACCAATTAATTCCTCCTGGTTGTAAGTCTTGCCGCTAATCCTTGATTACACCGGTCATCTAAGACCACCAGACTCCCCCCCCCCCCCCCCGTGCACCTTCGACTTGATAACATCTAAAATTATGTTTAACCCTATATAGGCATGGTGTCTCACCAACCTATTTAGATGTGACAGGGTCGAGGTTAAGGGACTACACTCGAATGCTACAACTATGTTATTTTAGAGTTTCATAATAACTACTTCTGTCAACCCGTAATCTGTTATCTTGTGCAGGATCCTGATCTTGTCAATGAGCAACACCCATTGACTTTTGCCAGAACACGGATCGTGAGACATATTAAGAGAAAGCAAAACGTAACCAACGTCTTAATCTGTCCATTAAAGAAATTAGTGGGCAGGAAAACTAATAGCATAAAATTAACGCTAGTACTGGAGAGGGTTTTCCAAATGTTAAAGGGAAGAAACTTTGTGCAGCACATCCTCAGTCCTTACTGCAGAAATGAAGGCAATATTTATCGGAATGAATGATTTTTTTAATCTCTATTGGTAAGAGAAATCTTTAACTCAATACTTGTAGGCAGTAGTAAAGTGTTAGATTTTTTTGCTGAATACTAGTTATATTTTACCGAAACACTGATGGAAATTGAAAAAAACAAAAAAAAAACAATAATTTTGGCAAGATGTATGACAGCAAATAACTACCAAAGATGAAGGAAGCTATATTTACCCTAACGGATAATTCTGATTTGCAGTAAAAAGGAATACTAATACTGACTTAATCAGCTATACTACCGAAACACAAAATTCTTTAAAATTGGCCACACAAGTAGGACTTCTTCTTGGTAGCACGGGAACCAGAGATGGTAGAAGTACAAGTTATGCAATATACTATAACGTGAAAAGAACCCGGGGCTCTATCCAAAGATTGAACTTATTAATTTTTTTCCTAAAAACTTGTCCATCGCAGTCGTTGTTATGCATGGTTATGGATGAACATCAAGAACTAAAATTAGAACAATATACTCAATATGTATGTATGTGTGTATACAATAAATAAATATATATATATATATATATATATATATATATATATATATATATATATATATATATATAATATATATATATATGAAATATATATAAATATATATATATATATATATATATATATATATATATATATAAATATATATAAATATATATATATATAAATATATATAAATATAATATATATATATAATATATATATATATATATATATTAATTTCATATACATATATATTAAATATGTATATATATATGTATTTTTGGGCTCAAGCCATGTCGTCCTGATGGAAGTTCCTATAGGGTAGCTTCCTAGGGTATATTACAACTACGGCGATATTCCCAGAGAATTTACCTTAAGGTACCAGAATTCTAACTCCTGGAGCGAGTATCCCTCGTGAAAGGGATATCGCGACATATCAGAGGACGTATTCTAGACACGTCACATGGCAATCTACGACCTGAACAGAGATTTCGTCTCGTAGGAGGTGATTGACGAGATACGAATTCGGGAAAGAAAAAGGGGAGCCGCTCCCAAGGCTTCCCTATCCCCCGATTCGTATGCGTGCCTGGCGCCAATCCTGGCGCCATCTGTATTCCTTTTTGCGTAGCTTAACAACTCGGTGTTTTTTCCTGTTTTTCTCGCAAATCTTGGATTTATTCAGCTTTTCATGGCTTCTCCGTCTTCGTTGGCCTCGGATAAGTTGAGTATAGTGTCTGTTATGTATAAATGTAGGCTCTTGGTAAAATTTTGAGTGATTAATAGGATTAATCTTTGATACAAGAGCCGTAGCCTACCAGAGGTGTCCTGGACACTCACTCGCTAGGTATAAATTAGTTAGTCAGAGTGACATTCCTGGTTGTTTTGCTTTAATAAATTTTAGCTATTTAGCTTTACATAGGATTTCCTTTCGTGCTTAGTATTATTTGGCGAAGTATTCGCCATTCTGGCCTACGCTAGGCCATGTAGCCTAGTCGTTTGGTCCTAGTACTTCATGCATGATTTTGGTTTTTCCGAGTGTAATTAAAATTTTATTGAAGCTTTAGGCTATATTTTATACATTTAAGACTGTGTGGAATATTTCCAAGATTGTATACGTGTGAGTTTCGGTGAATTAGGTAATCGATTCTCTTGGTGCCTAGGCTAATTGCTTATGGAGCCTTAGTATACTTTATCATACTCCCCGGTTGATTTCTTTTCTTCGGAGAAGGTATGCAATCCTTTTCCCTCTGTTTAAGCCTTGGGCTTATCCCTAAGTGGTTTTTTCCGAATTTATTTTCGATAAAACTATACTAGGGTGTTACTGTACCTTCCTGTTCCAGTAAGTCTGGTTCAAAGAGGGACAGAACAACAGAGTTTTTAGTCTGAGTCCGTGTTGTCTGGCTTGGGGCAGAGTCTCCCTCGCTGACCTAACACTTACAAAGGGAGCTTAGCTCCCTTACGTCACTACCGAAGGTTTCTGTAAGTTATGATTCCTTCTTTTGTGATCGACCAGACTAAGTCCTGTTGCTGTTCTCGGGGAGGATAAGTTCTTCCCTTGGGAGTAGCAATGCCTTCCTTGCTTTGGTGCTCTGGAAGCTGGCAAGTATTGCTGGCCCTTTCCCTTAGATCTCCCTTAGGCTAAGACAAAGTTCTTGGCTGCGGGTGATCTGTCACTAAAGCAAGGTTGGCAGGACCCTCTTGTCCCTTCCCCCTCTATCTCCGTAATGGCCTAGCCATTACTGTACTGTACCTTGCCGGCCGGCAGAGCTGGCCGGCAGGGGTATTACTGTACTGTACGTCGTTCTACTTCTGGACCTAGTATAGGTTGGGATGTGGAATTGACTAAGCCCATTGCCGGCCGGCAGAGATGCTGGCCGGCAAGGGTCTTATGTTTTCGAGTGCTGCCCGGACCTCTCTTGGTCCCTCATCCATGCCTGCCGGCAGAGCCGGACGGCATTGGTCAAGGAAGCCTGAATTAATTTCTCCCCTTCCTTATATGCACTCTTTCGGTTGCCGGGCTTGGGGGGTTGTGTACACTCTTATCCCGGCATCCATTCTATTTTCTTCTAGTGCTGTACCTGTCCCGGCTGCCGGCCTATAAGGCCGGCTGCCGGCCTCATAGGCCGGCAGCCGGGCAGGTGTAGTCTTCTGGTTCTTTTGCTGCCGGTTGGCATCGGTCTTGTACCTTTGCCGGCCGGCTTATGTCAGTCCTTGTCTGCCGGTCACCAAGAGTGTGGCCGGCAGCTGGGTACTACCTTGTGTAGTTGCTGGCCGGCAGTCATTGCCGGCCAACACTGGCTGTTGCCGGCCGGCAGCTGCTGCCGACCGGCACAGGCATTTGAACCAGAGTGCTGCCGCCCTATAGCTGTTAAGTAGTATACTTTAAAGCTAGTTGTGGTGTGTGCCGGCCGGCAAAGGCAGTCCGGCACACATCCTCCTATACTGTACTAGTATTCTTCTGTATAGCATATACAGTAAGAAGAAAACTATAGTAAAGGTTTAGGTACAGCACTGTATCTTCTAACACTATTGTGTTTTCTTGCACAGCCCTTTGCTGTTGCCCTCAGATAGGAAGCAGAGTTCTTCCCTGTCTATTATCCAGGATTTTAAAATCATTGCCTAGGTGTGAGCTCCACCTGTTTCCTCTGGAAACCTTGCATTGGTTACTCTAGAAGAGATAAACCATTTTGATTTTATTATCTGGAAGGCTGCAACAATGGGTTGTGAGGGAAACACAAGTGTGTGTCTTTCCTTTATGAATTGTTATGCTATACTATGCATATCCAGTGATACATAGTTCACTTGATACTCATGGAAATTTCTTCTCTTTACAGGAGGACCCTCTGAAGTGCGGAAATGTTTTCTGCAATGTCCGCAGCAAGAACCTCTGCGGACATGAGTGTTGTAGGAGACACGCAGCATGCGCTGTCTCCAAGGATGATCTCCAGTATTGGGACCCTCAGGTATGTACTGTATGCACTAACCTGATTACTGAGGCTTTTGATTCCCCTAGACGGGCGGAATCAAGGGATATAGCAAGGGAAAAGCTTCGTACTTGGGTAAGGGGCTTCAAGAAGAACACCTCTGGCCCTTATCTTCCAAGTGAGAAGATGAGGGCGTATCTTTTTCCCCAGGCATCAGCTGAGGCAGTGATTCCCCAGCCTCAAGAGGAGATCCCTCAAGATCAAGTCCAGGTGGACGAGGAAGTCGCAGATGCGATGCAAGACATCCAGTTGTATGACAGGATGTCTGACCTGGACGAACGTTTGGAAGAAGACCTCCTGGCAGAAGGTCAGGATCAAGTTCAAACCCCGGATGTCGTAGAGGATGAGGTCGACGAGGTGTCGGCTACTCCGGTTCAGATGCCGGAGCCTATCCCCTCAACATCGGCTGGTCTCCCAGTAGAACTGGGACAGGCCCTCTCTTCGATTGTTGGAATGATCCAACAAATGCAGAAGGAGAATCAGGAGAAGGCGGCTGCAATGGAACTGCGTATGCAGTCCCTAGCAGAATCACATGGGCCCCAGAAAAGGCTCAATGTGAAAGACCTTCCCATATGCTCAGATGCTAACCCATGGAGGTATGCTGAGCACATGCCGATGACGACTGGAAAGATCGTCATCTCGGATAAGCTGGGTTCAGTTCCTCTAGAGGAGGTAGAATTCTGGCCCAGCAAGGCATCATATCCGGACTGCTATGTCCGGCTGAGAAAAGAACCAGCTTCAAGGGAGGAGACAGAGCCGAAGGAGGTCATTATTATGGACCACGCTAAGGCTCAAGCCCTACTTTCATCCTCGATGAAAGAGAGGGGCTTCTCTAATTCGAAGGTAGCTGCATTGAGCAAGAAGCTCCCTTCTTTTGTGTCCTCTCCTGATAGAGCCTTCCCCTTTTTACAAAAAGGGTTTGCGGCTGTCCTAAAGGCAGTCGAGGCCGGCAAGCCTTGCCCCTCCCTGGAGGAGTGTAAACCCTTGTCGCTGGCTCTGCCTATGGACCACAAAGACTGGAAGGATGTCCATCTGACATTCTCAGTGGGAAAGTTGGAGGCTGATATTGCCGGACGGCAATTCGGCGAGGACCTCCCCAAGCTGTCCGAATCTCTTTTACGAAGAGAGTTCGAGACCAAAGAAAGACTGGCTGCCTCAATGTCTCATCGGACTACTCTTGAGACAATGGCAAGTGACCCTAAGGTCCATGAAATGTTCATGGTAGTGGCTAAGTCTCACCTAGCCACAGTGACGAAGGACCTTTATGGCTTCATCAAGGCAAGGAGAGCTTGCAGGGAGTTCGTGTTCACCGGGGCTTCGGTGAGACACGAGCCAAGGAAATTAATCTCCTCCAACATTTGGGGAAAAGACCTTTTCCCTACCGATGTGGTCAAAGAGGTTGTTGATAAGGCCGCCGTGGAGAATAGAAACCTTCTCCAGAAGTGGGGCCTGGCTATCAAAAGAAAATCTTCCCCGGATGAGGGTCCTCAACCAAAGAGGAAGAATATGAGGACTAGGCTACCATCTCGGCCAGCCAAGCCTTATAGACAGCAACAGCAACTGCAATTGCCTTTGCCTCCAGTGCCCCAGATGGTGGCACAAACCCCGACTGCTTTTCAGTGGGTACCCCAGGCGGTGCCAGGTCAGTCAACCACATTCGCCCCAACGTTCGAAGGACAGTCTTCTTCCTTTCGTGCAAAACCTAGAGGAGCAGCCAGAGGCTCGTCTAGGCGCCCCTCAAGGGGAAGGGGATTCAGAGGTGGTCGTGGTCAGGGAGGCAAGACCTCAGGACGGCAGTCCAAGTGAAATGATATCGGTAGGAGGGAGACTGATGAAATTTTGGGATCGCTGGACCTTCGATCCCTGGGCCCAAAGCCTACTCAAGAATGGACTGGGTTGGAGCTGGTACAGCACTCCACCCCCATGCCTTCGGTTTTTCCAACACGCCACCCCCGTTTTGGAGGAGTACGTTCAAGAACTGTTGGAGAAAAATGTGATCCGAAAGGTGAAGTCCATCAAATTCCAAGGGAGGCTGTTTTGTGTTCCCAAGAAAGACTCGGAAAAGCTCAGAGTCATTCTGGACTTGTCACCACTCAACAAGTTCATAGTGAATTGCAAATTCAAGATGCTAACACTGCAACACATAAGGACCTTACTGCCCAAGAGGGCATACTCAGTCTCTATAGACTTGTCAGACGCCTATTGGCACATTCCAATCAGCCGTCGACTCTCCCCCTACCTAGGGTTCAGGCTACAACGGAGACTGTACGCCTTCAGAGCCATGCCATTCGGGCTAAACATAGCCCCAGGATTTTCACGAAGCTTGCGAGCGCAGCTCTCAAACAATTACGCCTAAAGGGAATTCAGGTAGTAGCCTACCTGGACAACTGGCTGGTGTGGGCAGCATCAGAGACCGAATGCTTGCAAGCTTCCAGTCAGGTGATCCAGTTCCTAGAGTACCTAGGCTTCAAGATCAACAGAAAAAAAGTCTCGACTTTCTCCATCCCAAAAGTTCCAGTGGCTGGGAATCCACTGGGACCTTTTGTCACACAGTTTCTCCATCCCGACGAAGAAAAGGAAGGAGATAGCGGGCTCTGTCAAGAGACTTCTAGATTCCGAAAGGATATCAAGACGCGAACAGGAGAGGGTACTAGGCTCTCTCCAGTTTGCTTCAGTGACAGACCCAGTGCTAAGAGCACAGCTAAAGGATGCAACCGGAGTTTGGAGAAGGTATGCATCAAACGCGCGAAGAGACCTGAGAAGACCAGTGCCGCCTCGGCTACGTACTCTTCTCAGACCTTGGTCCCAAGCCAGACATCTAAAGAAGTCGGTTCTTCTTCAGCCACCTCCCCCGTCGATGACGATTCACTCAGACGCCTCAAAGGAGGGATGGGGAGGTCACTCTCATCGGAAAAAAGTCCAGGGGACTTGGTCCAAGCTATTCAGGACCTTTCATATAAACTTTCTAGAAGCTATGGCAGTGCTCCTTACCTTAAAGAAAGTCTCCCCGCGTCACTCGATCCACATAAGATTGGTGACGGACAGCGAGGTGGTTGTGAGATGCTTGAATCGACAAGGGTCGAGGTCACCACCTCTCAACCAAGTGGTGTTAGCCATTTTCCGATTGGCGGAAAAGAAGAAGTGGTACCTGTCGGCAGTTCACCTTCAAGGAGTCCGCAATGTGACAGCGGACGCTCTATCCAGGTTCACACCGATAGAGTCGGAATGGTCCTTAGACGCAGGATCATTTTCCTTCATTCTGAATCAAGTCCCAGAACTGCAAATAGACCTCTTTGCGACGAAAGACAACAAGAAGTTGCCCCTGTACGTGTCCCCGTACGAGGACCCCTTAGCGGAAGCAGTGGACGCAATGTCCCTCGACTGGAACAGATGGTCCAGGATTTATCTGTTCCCTCCTCACAACCTTCTGTTGAGGGTCCTCAACAAACTGAGATCCTTCAAGGGGGTAGCGGCAATAGTGGCCCACAAGTGGGCGAACAGTATGTGGTTCCCCTTGGCGTTGGAACTACAGATGAAGTTCTTGCCGTTACCACATCCAGTTCTGACCCAGCGAGTCCAGAAGTCGACTGTCTGCGCTTCATTACAGAAAACCCAGACCCTGCAGCTCATGATTTTCTCGCCCTAGCGGTGAGAAAGCGTTTCGGGATTTCGAAAGCCAGCATAGACTTCCTAGAGGAATATAAGTGCAAATCGACTAGAAGGCAATATGAGTCATCTTGGAGAAAATGGGTGGCCTTTGTAAAGGCAAAGAATCCGCAGGAGATCTCAACAGACTTCTGCTTATCTTTCTTCATCCACCTCCATGGCCAAGGGTTGGCAGCTAACACGATTTCAGTGTGTAAATCTGCTTTGATGAGACCCATTTTATTTGCCTTCCAGATCGACCTAGGTAACGAGATCTTTAATAAAGTTCCGAAAGCCTGCGCTAGGCTCAGACCTTCAGCACCTCCAAAGCCCATCTCATGGTCTTTAGACAAAGTTCTTCATTTCGCCTCCCTGTTGAGCAATGAAGAATGTGCGTTAAAGGATTTGACGCAAAAAGTTATTTTCCTATTTGCACTCGCGTCCGGGGCCAGGGTTAGTGAGATCGTAGCCCTCTCGAGAGAGGCAGGTCGTGTTCAGTTCCTGGATGGGGGGGAGCTGAACCTGTTTCCGGATCCTACGTTTCTCGCCAAGAATGAGTTACCCACCAACAGGTGGGGTCCCTGGAGAATCTGCCCTCTGAAAGAAGATGCATCTCTATGTCCAGTAGAATGCCTAAAGGTCTATCTTCGTAGAACTTCAGACTTCAAGGGTGGTCAACTATTCAGGGGAGAAACATCAGGCTCAAATTTATCTCTGAATCAACTCAGAGCGAAAATCACATTTTTTATTCGCAGAGCGGATCCTGACAGTACACCCGCAGGTCACGATCCGAGGAAAGTTGCCTCATCCCTAAATTTCTTTAATTGTATGGATTTTGAACATCTCCGTTCATACACGGGCTGGAAGTCTTCCAGGGGGTTCTTTCACCACTATGCGAAGCAAGTAGAGGAACTTAAGAGATCTGTGGTAGCAGTGGGTCGTGTAGTTAACCCTACTGTTTAACTCTGCGAGGAACAGTGGTCTTAATTGGGACGATTAAGTCCAGGGTGAGTGTGTAGGTACATACTGTACTACAAACTAAATGAGGGCACCAAGTGCCCATATAGACTGTTCCTTCTTTCAAAGGTGAACCTAGCATAAGTTCAGACATGGGTGCCAAGCGTTTCTAACGCTAATGTGATTGATTTGTAATACAGACTTTTTATGACTCGATACCTTGGTATCTTATTAAAGTGGTGTTTAATGGTTTTTCTTTCAGATAAACAAGTTCTGTTTACTATCATACTTATGCTTAAAGTTTTGGGTTATCCTCTTTTATATAAATATATATATTTGTTGTTAACCTGTCTGTTTATTATCTGTCAATAAACTTGTTCTTGAGAACCTTGCGTCTCTTTCACCTGTGTCAATTTATTGGTATAATTGAGCATTTTAATTCTATGTATCTTATCTGGGATAATTCTGATAGAATTGTTCTGTTATGCAAGCTATGTTGCATTGGTTTATGTAAATCCCCTAATGGGAGGACTCCGTCCCATAAAGGGACGAGGGCGGTTTTATTAGTTTCTTCCTATGCGGATATAAACCTTTGTCCAAATACAAGTATTGTGCGGATTACTGGTCAATATATTGACGCAGTGGTTCTATACAAACTATGCTTTACTTAATATAGGGCGAGACCACTATATTAGCTTGCCTGGTGTTCATACATAGATATATGTACTCTTCGAGACTTTCCAGAATCTAGTAGGACTCTTCCCTGTAGGGGGCAGGAAGCTCTAACATAGTTTATAGTTAGTTGAAAAGATGTATAACGGTAACATCTTAGGTCTCTAGGTCTAGTCGACCGGGAATAAATACCTCCGGGGAGTACGGCACGTTCTGAGAATCCACAGATACAGTAATGCTCTGGTACACTTCCATCAGGACGACATGGCTTGAGCCCAAAAAACGGATTTTGAGCGAAGCGAAAAATCTATTTTTGGGTGAGATAGCCATGTCGTCCTGATGGACCCGCCCTTGCCTTTCTAAGAAAGGGCTGTAGGACCCCTCCCTACATACAGAATCTGTAGCACCTCGTGTACGCTACAAGGAATACAGATGGCGCCAGGATTGGCGCCAGGATTGGCGCCAGGCACGCATACGAATCGGGGGATAGGGAAGCCTTGGGAGCGGCTCCCCTTTTTCTTTCCCGAATTCGTATCTCGTCAATCACCTCCTACGAGACGAAATCTCTGTTCAGGTCGTAGATTGCCATGTGACGTGTCTAGAATACGTCCTCTGATATGTCGCGATATCCCTTTCACGTGGGATACTCGCTCCAGGAGTTAGAATTCTGGTACCTTAAGGTAAATTCTCTGGGAATATCGCCGTAGTTGTAATATACCCTAGGAAGCTACCCTATAGGAACTTCCATCAGGACGACATGGCTATCTCACCCAAAAATAGATTTTTCGCTTCGCTCAAAATCCGTTATATATATATATATATATATATATATATGTGTGTGTGTGTGTGTCTGTGTGTATAATATATATGTTATATAATATACATATGTATATATGTATTCGTATTTATGAATATACTGTATACACACCCATGTATATAATTTTTGTAGTTGACAATTTGTTTCATCTTGAGAAATATAAACACTAATACGTTCAATGTAAATAACACATACTTTAGTGCACTCAAACTTTCAACAAATATATGAAAATTGCTTTGGCATAACTGTAGTCTATAAAAAAAATAAGATGGGTAATTAATATTTTAGTTGGCTAAGTTTCGGTTGCGTGTTTGAATTTTGATGGAACATTGGGCAATAATAATAATAATAATAATAATAATAATAATAATAATAATAATAATAATAATAATGAGAATGATAATGATAATGATGATAATGATAATGATGATAATGATAATGATGATGATAATAATCATTTTCCTTCGCAGATGTCAATTTACGAACTATTTACGCCCCCTTTAACATGTAATAAGGTATCATTCGATAACATATAGTAAAAAGCTTCAATTTTATATCATTCTACCATATCATAAAAAGGTAAATGACATCAGGATTCGATACCATAAAAAAAAATATTATACATGAGCGGAAGAATGATTAATGGATATCGCCTATAGCTCCTAAAAGCCAAAATATTCTATCTTACCCTCTCCCTCAATATTTCTTATGTAAAAAAATCGTGGTTTATATACACACAAACACACACACACACACACACACATATATATATATATATATACATATATATATATATATATATATACATATATATATATATATATCTTCTTTTTCTTTGTTTACATATATATATATATATATACATATATATATATATATATATATACATATATATATATATATATATATATATATGTGTGTGTGTGTGTGTGTGTGTGTGTTCATCTATCTATCTATCTATAT
>NC_090764.1:26657895-26687895 GCF_036898095.1 Palaemon carinicauda
TGCAGAATACTGGGTATCATTTTCATAGTATATTTACGGCCATTTTAATCCAGTGTAGCTATACAAAGTTCATCCATCTCTCAAATGAGACCACATTTTCATAATTCTTACTCATCGGAAATTATCTGATATGCTATTATGATGACATTAAATATGATGGCAGAACTCATTCTTTGGAAGATATTTGTGGCGTTGAATATAGCGGATTGCATATCTGCTAAACTTCAAGCAACGTTGAATAATTTTGAGTATCTCTCTCTCTCTCTCTCTCTCTCTCTCTCTCTCTCTCTCTCTCTCCCCACTTAGTGTGTGCAAAAGTAAAACAAATCTACTGAACAAATCTATGAAGTTGAACTCATCTTTGCTCTTCTGTATACTATTGACATGCTATGGTACGAAGAGTAGGTTGCTCACATTAATCTAATGAATATAGAAATAGAAATGAAATTTAAAAATACATACATATAAATATATTTGTGTATATATATATATATATATATACATATATATATATATATATATGTGTGTGTGTGTGTTTGTGTGTATATATATATATATATGTGTGTGAGAGAGAAACCAGACATTATTCTTTTTTCTTTGGATATGAAAAGAGCTGTGATGAAATGCTCATCAGCCTAACATCACCTGCTTGTCTCCCGAGATCGAACCCATAAGGTGAATGAGAGAAAACACCTTATGATTATACAAAAATTTCAATTCCTCAACGTCGACCTCCTTTCCCCGTGACCAAACACTTCATTACACTGATACATACTTCTCTATTACATAGAGCTTTTATATCAAGTATATTTTTGTGAAATTATCTTTCAAGATTATATGAATGCCAAACAAATCCCCATTTTAAACTAATCTTCCCTTAGGGGAATTAGTCTCTAATCAGAAGAAAGCTAAAATGAAAAACATCACAATAAACCGATCCATCAGAGAGAGAGAGAGAGAGAGAGAGAGAGAGAGAGAGAGAGGAGGGGGGGGGGGTTATAGTTAATGAGCCGTAATCTTGGCTAGTCAAGTAATTTTCTTTAACGTTTTATAAACAATAAATTGAAAACAGTTCCATTAAAAGTGAAACATATTACATTAAAAATATGATAATTTTTCTAATAGTTAATAAAACTCACAGGATGACTAGTATCTTTTATACTTTCACTCACTACCTCTAACTGACATTTCAGCTAAAATCTTCTAACACTGTATTAGTTAAATAATAATCTATCTCAGCTTCATGATCTGGCCAGAATCGGGTAACTGAAAACGGTTATTGTGAATATGTTGCAAACCTAACCCTTTACCTTTACCAGGAAAACTGGAAAATGTCAATAAAAAGTTTTCCAATTTTATGAATCAAACATTCATTCACATTCTTTCAAAACATTTTATCGGAAGTCGAAATATTTCACTTCGGTATTCCTGGAACTGAATACAGTATTCTTCAAAATATTTACTTGCATATATGAAGATAACGAGGTCCCACAAAATTAAAAAAGAATGCTGCCTTTAATGCAGAATTATTTGGAAAACACGTCCCTGGAACTATTTTATTTAAAAATGGCATTGATTATAAAAAGATTTTCGCATGAAATAAAAAGGAAACACGTAATAAATAAATCAAAATTGGAAACTAATAAGCCTGAAGAATCAGCTATGACAAAATTGACAGAAATCTCAAGTATAACTTTTTTTTATGAATAAGGAAAGACTATTAGATGCAATGCAAAACTATATAAATTTATAAAATCTAATGCAAAGTACTGAGCTAAACTTGTAAAAGAAGAATGTTATGTTTGAAGGTTAGCTTTTGTAAGACAAATGACACAAAATGTTACATTGTAAAAAAAAAAAAAAGCTCGATAATAATAAAAACTCTCGAATCACATGTAACACTAGGCAATGATATAATTGTATTCCCATTTACGCAATGGAGAGAGAGAGAGAGAGAGAGAGAGAGAGAGAGAGAGAGAGAGAGAGAGAGAGAGTCATTCCGATTTTTGCGTATGTTTCCCGCAATTTCTATCAGACAAAATTATCATACAAAATAGTTATATTATTCTTTACTTATACTTCGGTTAAGGGTACATATTTAGTCTTTTGATAAGTAGCATTGGATTCTTGTCACACCTGCCACCACGTTCTAACTAAAATTGAAAATATTTTTTATATATGTATGAATTAATAATATCAGCACAAGCCACCTCTTCTGTATAGTTACCGTCGAGCCGATTTACACTTGCTTCTCTTTACTTGGGAAAAATGAGAAAACTTGGGACCCTCGATTTAAGGACAACTAGATTAGTTGAACAAGATATTACAAGAGGAGGAAAATGTTAAAACATCCTACATCATAATTCACAGGCTTTGATATGTGAGAGATGGATGCTTTATAAAAAGAGATAAAGAGAGATAGGTGTAAAGAAATCGTGATATCTGTTGGGGTTTGTAACAAAAACGAACCCTCGACATCTTTACTTCTCTTATTTTATGTTTTGCTAAGCTACAGCCCTAGTTTGGGAAGCAGGATACTATAAGCCCAAGGGGACCAACTGGGGAAATAACCCTGTAAGGAAAGGAAGTAAGGAAACTGAAGGAATAGTGTACTCGGGCAAGAGAACTCTAATCCATGAAATCGAAAGACTATGGTACAGAGGCTATGGCAGTACCTAAGACTAGAGAACAATGGCTCAGTTTTATAATGTCCTCATCCTAGAAAGGCTGCTTACCATAGCTAAAGAGTCTCTTTTACCCTTACCAAGTGGAAAGTAGCCACTGAATAATTACAGTGCAATAGTTAACCCCTTCTGTGAAGAAGAAAACTTAAATTTGTATTAAACTTCACATGGATTGGATTGACAATTCCTTGGCCTTTGATTTCTTACTAAGGGCTGAATTTCGACGAGAAAATGTAAAGGAAATAAAATAAAAAAAAAGTATCCAAAGGCTGGAATTGTCCAAAGTTTTAGTACTCCTCCTGAGTAAAAATCCATTGATTTGTAGACTGTTATTTATTGCTATCTTATAAATCTTCGTAACTTTCAGGAAACTTTATCCCCATTCTCAGAAAGGTCGATGAACTGTACATTAGGGTCGTCTGATTATTATTATTATTATTATTATTATTATCATTATTATTACTTGCTAAGCTACAACCCTACTTGGAAAAGCAGGATGCTATAAGTCCAAGGGCTCCAACAGGGAAAATAGTCCAGTGAGGAAAGGAAGCAAGGAAAAATAATATACTTTAAGAACAATAACAACATTAAAACAAAAACCTCATATATAAACTATAAAAACTTTAACAAAACAAGAAGAAGAGAAATAAGATAGAATACTTAACACAAATAACCCATATCGACCGTTTCACAAAAAAAAAAAAAAAAATAAAAAATAAAAATAAAAAAAAATAAAAAAAAATAAATAAATTACTAATGATATAAAAACGATGAAACTTTAGTTGGGATGAATGAAATATTAACGTGAATGAAATATTACATAAAGTATTGCAACGTTATTCTAGTGTTATTGATAATACATGGCTTACAGTTATATTGTGTTTCTGTAATAATAATAATAATAATAAAAATAATAATAATAATAATAATAATAATAATAATAATAATAATAATAATAATAATAATAATAATAATAAAGT
Organism: Palaemon carinicauda; assembly: GCF_036898095.1. Classification (NCBI taxonomy): domain Eukaryota; kingdom Metazoa; phylum Arthropoda; class Malacostraca; order Decapoda; family Palaemonidae; genus Palaemon; species Palaemon carinicauda. The sequence goes on from NC_090764.1 coordinate 26,661,560, forward strand.
GGTGACAAATTGGTTCAACTGCCTCTTCTCTTGCATTACATTGGGTTTCAGATTCATAATTTGGTGTGATAAAATGAATTGCTTTTCTCACGATACTCCTCTTGGGAATTGCCCCATAAAATTATTTATTTCATATTAAATTCTTGGACTATGAAAACTCTTTTCTTAATGGTTACTGATAAACACTTCGTATACCAAATATTAGTAATTGATAGATTGTAACATACATTCATAATTGAATAAAATTATTTTATTCTTTAAATTTGTTATGGATAAAATTAACGTTAAAGATAAGAATCCACGTATTTCAAGAATTCTGGCTCTGCTAGTTCTTCTAAGGTATCATCTTTGATCATTAGGAATCAAACCATTTTGCTTTTTATTCTCATATTGCTTTTTTATTCCATAAGTTTCATTTATATATACTATGTTGGGCAGATCAGAATTATAGCAAAGGAAGGTCAGCTTTAAGATTCTGTTTGTTTATTACCTTTTGTGATAACATAAAAAGATAGGTCACCCTTGCTTGAGGGTACACTCGGGCACGCTGTTATGTCTTTGTTTCTTTTCCTTTTGCTTTGTTAAAGTTTTTATAGCTCATATAGGACACATTTATTTTAATGTTGTTACCCTTCTTAAAAATTTTATTTTTCCTTGTTTCCTTTCCACACTGGGCTATTTTTCATGTTGGAGTCCCTGGCCTTATAGCATCCTGCTTTTCCAACTAGGGTTTTAGCTGAGCAAGTAATAATAATAATAATAATAATAATAATAATAATAATAATAATAATAATGATTATGAGTTGGTGGCCTCTGCCGTCAAAAATTGTATCTCTCTTTAAGATTTTATTAACCAACGTTATCTCACTCATTCTCCTTGACAAATATTCTTTGTAATTTTTATTGCATATCCACTCTTTATTTTACATAATCTACGATGAGGATCCAGTAATTTCTGAAGCCTTTAATTCCATCCTACATAAGTTTCAAAATACAGAAAATACAGGTTTGTTTGAAGCAGCTCAAACCTCGAACAGTTCTATAGCACACACTACCATACAAGTAAGCATTTTTTTCAATGCTTCTGTAGGATAGGTTGTCTCTATTAAATACATTTCTTTAAGGCAAGCTCAATCATGGCTTAAAAATCAAATTGTGAAGCTAAACTATAGTAAGTTTATTTTCATGCTTTATAAAAAAATGCAAACCCTTCAGCAGACATGCCAGCTCTTCCTCTGTAGAAAAAAATTAGGTAATACTTAATAGAGCCAGAACTTGAGTTGGATGAACTGGAGACAATCTTCGTAAGTGGGGTCTCGTGCCCACGCAGTCATCCCATCTAGACAATGGTCCACATACTTTGTGGGTGTGAGCAGGGGCCAATCTGTACAGATTTGGACCTATACGAATGTAGCTAGGCCACTATGTAGTGAATACAATGTTGGCAAGATAAGATATGATGATGACCAAATATCGTTTTGTAGTATATCTTGATTTTTTTTCGTACTTTTGTCCATTGTAAGTTATGCATAGCGTAGAATATGCATATTTATATGAAGATAAGTTGAGGTTTTATACGGTTTTTGTATACGGTCTTTAGTCAGAACCGTAACATCGTTGAGTCCGTACACTATGTTTTAACAGTTTACCTCTTTTCCTTATAGTGTTGAGATTTCTGTCTTAATAGTGACTATTCCTAACAAGTGGTTAACATCATAACTTAATCTACAAGAGGCCTTAAATATTACAAAAGCAAGGGCACCAGCCACCCGTTGAGATACTACCGCTAGAGAGTTATGGGGCCTTTTGAGTGGCCAGACAGTACTACATTGGAACTTTCTTTCTGGTTACGATTCATTTTCCCTTTGCCTACACACATACAGCGATTACTCTGGCCTATTCTTTACATATTCTCCACTGTCCTCATACACCTGACAACACTGAGATTACCAAACAATTCTTATTTCCCCAAAGAAGTTACTGCACTGTATTTGTTCAGCGGCCACTTTCCTCTTGGTATGGGTAGAAGATAGACTTTATCTAAGGCAAGCAGCTCCCAAAGGAAAAGGACACTCCAAAATCAAACCATTGCTCTCAAGTCTTGGGTAGTGCCATAGCCATTGTCCTCTACTGTCTTGGGTTAGAGTTCTCTTGCTTGAGGGTTCATTCAGGCACACTATTCTATCTTATTTCTCTTCCTCTTGTTTTGTTAAAGTTTTTATAGTTTATATAGGATATATTTATTTTAATATTGTTACTCTTCTTAAAATATTTTATTTTTCTTGTTTCGTTTCCTCACTGGGCTATTTTCTCTGTTGGAGCCCCTGAGATTATAGCATCCTGCTTTTCCAACTAGGGTTGTAGCTTAGCAAGTAATAATAATAATAATAATAATAATAATAATAATAATAATAATAACACAACAGGAGAATAGAGTTTAATGAAAATTACCCTACTTCCTCCATCGACATGCCAAGAGCAATGAAGATAAGTAAAGCAAATGTGAGAAATAGCACAAGACGTAAGCCAACTCCTAAAAAGACAGTGAAGAATCCACTTTAACCTCTTCCTCTGAGGTAAAAAGGAGAATTCATGAGATGATGAGGGTGAAAAAACAGAAGCAGCAGCGTGGGGAAGGGGAGGATGAAGATGAGAAGGGAGAGAGAATTCCATAATTCTTCCATTACAATTCATCAAAGACGAGCATCTTCGTCATTTCCCTCCAGACACAGCTTCTTCAAGTTAATTAACTTTTAGAGATAAAAAGAACTTCGTAATCTGAGATACTTTTTTTAATTTCACTTTGAAGGTTTTTCCGAACTACTCAAAACAGAATGCCCAGTATTTTGTTTGAAATTTTGAAAACTCATGTGATTCATTACAGCCATAAAAATTTCATAAAAGGCTAATGTATAAAGTTATTCATAAATCACTAGGTTTTCGACATTTATTTCACAATTAATCATAAAATACCTTCAATATATTCTGCGCCATAAAATCAAACTTTCATTATCAAGTTTTCGAAGCCAATGCAGTATCGTCAGGTTTTAAGATAAAACAATTATAACATTAACTGCATATTCCACGAAAAAATACTGTCATATATAAACTAAGAGAAGTAAAAAATACAACAGTAATGTAGATGCCTATAACAATGCAACAAATAGTGCGATATAAATAAACTCTGTTATATCCATAAAAACCATCAATTATCACGAAGGAGCTACGTAATGTTTTTATTATTCCCATTTTGTGTAGTACTTTGTTTATAATATGGGTTCAATAATTTCAATTTATCGGAAGACAGTTGAAAATAGTTGTGGTGGCCGGATGGTGATTGCCAGACTGGGGTTCGAGTCCCGTTCAAGCTCGTTAGTTCCTTTGGTCACTGTAACCTCACCATCGTTGTGAGCTAAGGATGGGGGGTTTGGGGGAGCCTATAGGTCTCTCTGCTGAGTCATCACCAGCTACTGCCTGGCCTCCATGGTCCTAGCTTGGATGGAGAGGGGGTTATGGGCGCTGATTATATGTAATATGGTCAGTCTCTAGGGCAATGTCCTGCTTGATAGGGCAATGTCCTGCTTGATAGGGCAATGTCACTGTCCCTTGTCTCTGCCATTCATGAGCAGCCTTTAAACCATTAAACTTTAAACTGGCTGTAAGGCCAAAACTACGCATTTCACCAGACTTCTAAAAGAGTATTATATAATCGAGTGAGAGTTAGAGTATTGTCGAAGTTATTAAAAAGTATTATTATTATTATTATTATTATTATTATGAAGGGGTCTGACATGTTTAGATCCCATAATTTATCGCAAAGAACCACGCAAATTGTAAATCTGCACCAATGGTCAACTACTGGGCATCCTCAAGGCGCAGTTCCGAGGTATGAGACTGTGTCATGATCCAAATCAATAGTGCCATTGTGGGGGATTATGTCATTTGTAAAAAGAGATATTTGGAGGCATATAACCACAGGAAAGGCTCCTCTGCGAGTTAAACAACTGTTTAAAAAATGACTCCTAATATCAACTTCTTCAACAAATAATAAAGCACAATTGGAGATTCTCATTATTTGCATACTTACGGAAGTTCTGGGACATTCTACGGTAGAATATAGTATAGAGAATAGGAAGTGGTAAATCATATTTTCTTTTTTTATGAAGGTGTCGTGCGTAAGCATTGCTACAAAGTAAAAAAAAATGTGTAGAAATTTTACAATTTCCCATCTTTCTTGAAAAATTTATTCTCGAAATTAATGATGATAACAAAATTAATTACGAAAAATATAAATACAAATTAATATTTTTGTTGAACTGTCCCATAACCCATATAGGTCGCAACTGTAAATAATTTTTTAAAGAATAGGTTTCAACCGCAGTAGTTTCATCTGTAATAATCTTATAAATTACCAGATCATGCAGAAGTTTCTATTTCATGTATATTTATTTAATTTGATCTAAGGTAATGACAATCAAATTCACCCGGATTCAGTTTACTTCTGAAGTATAAATATTACATACACATATGGTTGACACCCTGTGGCTTTACAATCGTTGCTACAGAAATGCATATCTCTCTCTCTCTCTCTCTCTCTCTCTCTCTCTCTCTCTCTCTCTCTCAACTTTAATGGGGTAGGTAAATTACTGACGATCCACGTAAACATAACCATAGATTTCAAAACTTTCACGACACTGCTGTACCTATAGCACAATGTAAAACACCAAAATCTGCTCTGAAAATTTCTGTACATGAATAACTTTACCATATCGAGATAGTGGAATAGAAAAAAATAACTTTGCCACTTGACTAGGAAAAAGAAAAAAATAACTTTGCCACTTGACTACGAAAACTTCAGATTCCATATTCTTATATCATTAAACCTGATTACTAATCACTGTGGCATTATTCCCAAAATTAAACCAACATACATCTAAAAGGATTCAAGCGATCATATATCTAACGTACCCTAAACTGTTCAGGAGCTGATATTTTCATAGAAATGTTAATGTTACAAAATAAAATTAAGTATCCAGATAAATTTCACCCACAATAAATGCAAAGTAAACTGAAATTCCTCCCAGTGATGCTTTCCTTGGAAATACGTTCTTTAGATAGGTCCCTTGGTGTAGAAATTCTCTTGAGAGCGTCCGCTTTAAGAGAGAAAAATTCCAGAATATATCACGTCGTGAGAAGACATATTCTTGAGGTCCTCTATAAGAAGAGTCGTGCGTGAAAATATATATATATATATATATATATATATACACATATATATATATATATATATATATATATTTATATATACACATATGTATATCTATATATATATATATATATATATATATATATATATATATTTATATATATATACATAAATATATATATTTATATATATACATATATATAATATATATATTTATATATATACATATATATAATATATATATATATATATATATATTATATATATTTATATATATACATATATATATATATATATATATTATATATATACACATATACATACATAAATGTATGCATACATATATATTTATATATATATATATATATATATATACAGTATACATATATACATACATAAATGTATATATGCATATATAGACATATATACATATATGAACATATATCACAAGCACACGTGATTTCAATCAATGTAAATATCACCCACGAACGGCATTTAATACCGAATTCTATCTTGGGAATATATATCCACTTGGAATTCATTTTATGGTAACAGCTTCTGGCCGGGTGGAGATTCGAACCCACACCTGTGTGGCTGGAAACTATGCCTACAGTGGGTTTATTTCAAGTCTATGAACAGATTCCTGAATTCGACAGGAATATGTACGGAGATTGGTCATAATCTTTTTATCTCTCTTGATAGCTCACTCGGTAGAGTCACTGTAGGCATAGTTTCCAGCCACACAGGTGTGGGTTCGAATCTCCACCCGGCCAGAAGCTGTTACCATAAAATGAATTCCAAGTGGATATATATTCCCAAGATAGAATTCGGTATTAAATGCCGTTCGTGGGTGATATTTATATACATATATATGTATATATGTATGTATGTATGTGTATATATATATATATATATATATATATATGTGTGTGTGTGTGTGCGCGTGAACATATAAAATCCTTATATATACAAATATATACAAACACAATTAAAAAAATTGCAGCAGTTTCTAGTCCACGGTAAAACAAAGGCATCAGACATGTCCTTAGTTATGTATTGGGTTAGGCCATTTTCATCACAAAGTTGGCCACTTCAGATTGTTGATGATGGGAAACTAGTCTGATCGCTCCCAGCAAACCAACTTAAAATGGGTGACCCTGACTAGTACACATCGGCTGATAATGGCAATATTACGGGACGCTGTGCTGTTAAAAAATTGCCGTAAAAACGGTAAAAATCCTAGAATAAATTTTGCCAGGCATTTACAGTTTTAAAAACGGATATATTGACATAAAGGTGTGATATTACGGTCAACAACCCGTAAAAAACAAAACAAATAAAGTGGGGTACAATTACGGTCGCCTGTATTTTACTGAAATACGACTGAAAACAGTAAATTTTTACGGAAAATTTCCGATGAAAATTACGTTTTTTTTTTTTTTTCTAACAGGGTAATTATGAAATCTAAAGAGCTAATAGGGAGAGATAAGAGCTAATTGCTTGTCCCCGAACTTGAAATCATATTGCGACATTAATTCAAATATTTTTAAAAGCATGTTCTTCCCAGCTTCCTATGCAGCTCTTGCATTGCAAGAAGGAATACATTGGCAAAGCTTTTGCTAGATTGAAGCAGAATTCGTCCATCATATAACTCTGTGGAGTTCTATATGTTTAAGAGGTACAACAAAAATAATTAAAACAGAAGATAAGGGAATCATGATTTGGTTTATACACTCTTGGCTTAAAAAAAATAAAATATTTGAGTAATGACATCATTGACTTGCTCTAGAATACTCTGGCTTACAAGACAACTTCAAATATCGCTATATGAAATACCGGAATGCCAAAAAAACTGATGCCAAATAAGCAATTTATTCAATTTAATTTAAATCAATTCAACTGCTTGTATTCAATCGAAAATAAGATTGTCCCATACTGCGCTGTCACAGCAATTGATAAGCCAAATTCAAGAGGAATGCATGATCATATTCCACCTGAACATTATTTTAGAAAATTATCAGCTGTATATCAGACGATATGTCGATATCAGATTTTTAATAGTTGTTGAATCAACTTCAAATATTTCAAATTATAGTGAGTAAGTAATCCGTTATCTTATATATAAAAAGTTACATTTCGAAAGCAGTAGAAAACTGCACAGATATCAACAGCTAACATGAAAACTCAAACACTGAGAAAACAAATGGGTAATGAACATTACCCAACACGAAATAATATTTTTTCTTAGTTCCAACGATATTCGTGCTTGTACTTCACTACGTATCTTCAATGCAGGGTAATTAATATTGAATACTACGAAAAACAAATAAACGATCTCTTCTTACGCACATAATTACTTTTTCATGTAGTGCAAACTTCACGCAATAGTCGACGAGCAACTATCTTGGAAATTTATTACAAGACGAGGACATTTGCGCACTACATTATCAGATAAGAAGCTACTTAATACACTCTCTGCGAAGTAGTGATATTCTGCCTTGCATTACTTTTTATGCGTTGGTTTTAAACTCTGAATGGAACATTTGGGAATCATTTTGAAAAACTTCTTACTAAAATGCAATTTCTAGTTTTCATCCTAAAAAAAAAAAAAAAAAAAAAAAACCCTGACTACGTTCGGAAAGAACATCTTTAATTAGGAAAACTTCGTTATTTCCTGTTCCATATTTTGCTGTTAGTTGTGTCCCATCCCTTTTCACCGGGATGAAACAGAGGAGAGGAAAATACTGGAAACTAAAGAGGACAACAAAAGACTGCAAAGGCAATTTGTACCACATAATATTTCTTCCACTTTGAAGACGTGGTTTTCACTGTTACCAAAATCGCTTGTATTTTTCGTCGTTTACGAGCTTCAGAATGGGAAGTTTACTTTAAATAAACACCAAAAAAGTAGTAGAACCGCGGTAAATTTAATATATTAATTGGTGATTTCTCACTACTCTCATTTTTTAAAACGTAAAACAGGTGCATTAGTGCTAGCGTGATACTGCTAATTAGAAGCAAATTAAAGCGTAGTATATATATATATATATATATATATATATATATATACATATATATATATATTTATATTTATATGTATATATATATATATATATATATATATATATATATATTTATATGTATATATAATATATATAATATATATAATATATATATGTATATATATACATATATAATATATATATATATATATATATATATATGTGTGTGTGTGTGTGTGTGTGTGTATCATATTTGAAGGTGGAAAAAAAAATATCAAAACTAGCTGATTAAGGATTACGGCCGCTCATGAATGGCAGAGGCAAGGGACAGTGACATTGCCCTGCCAAGCAGGACAATGCCCTAGAGACTGATCATATATATATATATATAAATATATATAAATATATATATATATATATATATATATATGTATATATATATATATATATATGTATATATACATATATGTATATATATATACATATATATATATATGAATATATATATGCATGTATATATATATGTATATATATACATATATATGTATATGTATATATATATATATATATATATATATATATATATATATATAATTGAGCCGAAACCCCCTCTCCACCCAAACTAAGTCCAAGGAGGACCTGGCAATGGCTACTAATGACTCGGCACATAGAGCTATAGGCTCCCCAAAACTCCCCTTCCTTAGCTCTCAAGGATGGTGAGGTTGCAGCCACCAAACGAACAAACGTATTTGAGCAGGACTCGAACTCCAGTCCGGCGATCGCTAGGTAAGGACGATATCAACAGGCCAATACAACCCTTACCATATTCAAGATTTTTTTCTATCTATACTCGTCATTAATTAAAATAAAAAAAAATATTAGAATCTTAATTAAGTAACGAGACTCCTCTTCAAAAGGTGATTATCAAAATAATGATCTGTTTATTTATTGCGAAAATCAACCTGAAAACATATAACATAAAAGTGCATATCAAAATATTCGGCAAAATGAGATATTTGATATAACAAAGTATGTAAGAGATTAATTTATACGGCTATGAAAAAGAAAGATTACATTACATTTATTTTTAGAGAAATGACCTTAATTTTTAAACGTTAATATCAAACTAACACTTCCAAAGAACGTGAACATAATCATAAAAATTTTTACGTCATATGTTTTCTGCATGTACAGTGGATTTCTTTAAAGGCACTTAAAAAATTCTCCTACAATATATAGGCAAACTTTGAGAAAAAAAATGCCATTTCCTTCTTGCTAAAGGTAACCAACCAGGCGTTCATTATAATTTGTTTCTCCTTTTGGAAGATAGAGACGACTGACGAAATCTAACCGAGGCCCATTGCGTCAATAGGTGTAGAAGGATATATATATATATATATATATATATATATATATATATATATATATATATATATATATATATGTGTGTGTGTGTGTGTGTGTGTGTGTATTATTATAATAATAATAATAATAATAATAATAATAATAATAATAATAATAATAATAATCCTGTCGTAAATTTTTGGTTGAAATATCTGCAAGTCTAAGATTATCGTTTTACTTAATTATCATTACCTAAAATCATTTTTTTCTTAAGATTTTTTAAAACATACAAGGAAATCGCTGGCTGGTACCTCAAGGGCGTTAATTCAGTAAGTTTTCTACGCCGGGTTCTTAATCAGACCAATATCGAAAGTGGATGGGTATACTTGGTGGTTGGTGAAGTTTTAAGAACAATCCATTTAATCTACAATACATATTTTGCGCTTGCTTTGATAAAGTGCCAAATTCTTGGAAGCTGTAAATATATACTAATCGCAGAAAGAAACATGATAAAGTTAAACATTTATGGCATGGTTTTGGTGTTTTAAGGAGTTTGCTATCATCAAACACAAATAGTATATTACACAATAACTTTATCAGTCCAAATATATTCATTATATTGGCAAAGCAGATATAAGAATATACTTGAAAATTTCAGCTTTTTTCCTCTGCAGTCTCACTAACGTAGAATCGAACTATCCGTAACCAATTATCAAGGCTAAACCTATAACATAATATTAGCATAAATGCCTTTATGATATTTACATGTAGCTTTTCTATTATTATAATATTATTTTTCAACATTATATGAAAGGGATCGTCGATTCATGTTTAGTAAGATCGGACATATGGACTTCTTAAAATACTTCATTATAACAAGTCATAAAGGCTGATGCATTATCATCCCAATTTCCATTTTATCCAAAACGCCACTGACCATGTTGCCAAAATCAATATATTGGTCTTCTGAAGCCTCCCTCACATCTATCCTCATCAACCCAGCGATACTACAAACCCAATCCAAGGCATTAATTAAAAAATGGAGTAACAAATTCATCACTTAAAATGCATATGTTTAAATCCATTTTTCCATTGGCGAAGGACGACATTGATCTTAACATGACTTTTAAGACTACCTCGGTCAAATGGCATAGAAAAACAAATTGAGTAATCTTTATTCTCAAGCCAACAGCCTTTCAGAAAAGTGTAAAATATGAAGAATCAATAATCATAAACTTCCCTATTTCCCCTCTTCCCCACACCACAGCTAAGAAAATATTGACATGTTGGAATAAAGTAAAAGGATAGATACTGACATTTGATAACGATATTTCATAATACAACTGCAATGTTTTGATATAAAAATAGCTCAAATAATAAAGGAAAATCATCCCCAGTATCTAATCAACTTCAGGAAAAGTAAAACAAATGAAAAATATTCCTTTAAAATTTACCTTACATGCTCTATATTTCTATAACGTGAAACTCTTATATATTATACGGCAAATAAAAAGCGTGAAATACAACGATCAATTTCAACTTTTGTTTAATACATAGTCAAACTTAAAAAGATTGTAAACATTAATCACGAGTTTGAAGGTTCATGCCTTCAAGTTTCATCAAAATCGGCAAAAACTGAGATGAGAGAAATAAAATTTTCCGTATAGATTAATTTATGACTTTGTGAGCAATAAAGAGGTCATATGTATGTCCATCGCAATAAAAAATCTTAACATCACATCCATAATACGTCAAAAAATGGGCCAGGGTAAAGTATACTCAGGAAAAAGTCACCAACTACAAAATCTATTACAAATAACATATTGACCCTGAAATTATGCAATAACGACGAAAAAACCGGGTTAGGGTTAAAATATATAAGCTAATATCTTCAATTGTAACGACATATGAGAACACAATCTAACTATAATAATTTCTATGCTGTACAATAAAATGTGAAATTGTGGATCTTTCTACTAACCGAGACCCTGAAAGATCTCCATCCCCCAAGATACCTAGCAACCCAATTTCATTAAAATATACTATAGTCAATTCTTTTTAGCGAGGCAGATTTACACCGACTAGCAGGGGTGCCCAGTTTAGCTCGGAAAAGTTTCCTGATCGTTGATTGGTTGGACGAGATAATTCTAACCAATCAGATAGCAGGAAACCGAGCTAAAAGGTCACCGCTGCGAGTCAGTGCAAATGCGCCTCATTAGAAAAAATTGAGTATAAAAGTAAAACATAATACTAATAATACCCTTCGTCAAAGTCGATAGCAATGATAATACTGTGTTTCTCTACAAACATGCCAAACCCGAGATGTTACTGTATCAGAGTAAAATACACGAGAGTATCATAATCATAAAGAGGTTATCATACATTCAAAATTGAAAATAGAATCTTACCTTACTTCTTTAAGGTAGAAGAGGCTCTCATCTTTTCTCTTTAAGGCAAGAGAGATTGCGTTCATATTTATTTCCCTTCAGTCCAGTTTTTAGTGATCCCTGAAATTATGAAAGATTGCATGATATTTTTGGCTCAAGTAAAAAAAGGAAGAGTACTAAATGATAGAAACAATTGAGGTATCTATGACCTGTAAATTCCAAACTTATGTATAGGAGGTATATTAGAAAAAGGTTATATTGTGGCGCAGAGAGAGAGAGAGAGAGAGAGAGAGAGAGAGAGAGAGAGAGAGAGAGAGAGAGAGAGAGAGAGAGAATATCTTTGTTCTTATCTAATCCAGATGCTAATATTTCTTTTCCCCCTAACCCTGACTGTCATGTCAAACTCTGATCTAATTAAATTCAACCTCTTTTTCTTGGCAAGAAAAGATTGAGTAGGTAATTACACATATCAGAAAGAAGTGGATAACTTCATTAGTCAAGATATGTAAGAGAACCAATTTCAAGTCCAGGGTCCTTTTTTTTTTAATTTTTCTATAATATACTTTTAGGATCTTGTGCTTGCCTTATTTTGAATAAAGCTTTTAAATCTATTATTTCAGTATGATTAAAATGTATGTAAAATGGATACTATAAAAATAAGCTTTAATGTTTAAATTGATTTCCATGCGTTTTTCTAGAAATAACACCATCTTACTAATAAGGTTATAATCACATACCTGGTCACACATGAGCATATGTTCAGCTAAAAAAAAAAAATAAAAAAAATAATAATAATAATAATAATAATAATAATAATATTAATAATAATAATAAATTAATAATAGTAATAATAATAATAATAATAATAATAATAATAATAATAATAAAAATAATAATAATAAGAAGAAAATCAATAACAATAATAATAATAATAATGATAATAACATTAACAATAATAATAACAATAATAATAATAATAATAATAATAATAATAATAATAATAATAATTCACTGAGTCTTACACATAACATTAATACCTAATAACCTTTATATAAAATTCGCATATCCGTTGGACAAAGCTCAACCATAATCTGTTGAACATTCATGCGTAAGATTTCAGTCCACAGGATATGTAAGTATTCCGGTGACTTCCTTTCAAAATTTTGGAAAAAAGAGAGAGAGAGAGAGAGAGAGAGAGAGAGAGAGAGAGAGAGAGAGAGAGAGAGAGAGAGAGAGAGAGAGAGAGAGAGAGAGAGAATATCTACGTTTCTTACAAAGCAGGACTTGGCCATAACAATTCTAAATGCCAACAACAAAATAAACTTAATGACAGTAGGGATGTTGACCACAGGTTACTGACATACATTCAACGGATATCAGTCCGTTTTTGGTAGCCAAGATATGTTTATGATTGACTCTTTCATAGAAATTCGTGAACTCCCTTATTTAAAGGTTTAAACGCTCCTCATGAATGGCAGAGGAACCGTGACATTGGCCTATAAAGCAGGATAATACCTAGAGATTGACCATGTATACATATGATTAGCTCCCAAGGCCCTCTCCATCCAAGATAGGACCAAGGATGGCCAGACAATGGCTGCTGGTGACTCAGCAGGTAGGCCTATATGCTCCCCCAAACCCTCCATCCTTAGCTCACAAGGATGGTGAGGCTGCAGCGACCAAAAACTGAAAAAGTCTGAGTGTTACTCAAACACCAGTCATGGACATTACCACATCGGCACCACAACCTTGTGAGCTTTTGAGTCTTTGTGTCACAGCCAAAACGGCTGTGTGTATGTGTTAGTGGGCTAACCAGTTCTCAGAATTGAATGAATATTTCTAGTTATAAATGAGAGATGTAATTTTTTTTTCAACTTTTGGTATATCTAGATTGAAAAGGGTGAATATTTTTAATACCTTTTCCATGCATATAAACTGTCACCTCAGTTCTCTAACATTTATATCTCTCTAAAGTTTTCTTCAAGTTTGACCTTCAAAAGAGTAAAAGCCCAAGGTCAAGGTCCTAACTTTCTAGTTTGATCTTTAAAAGATTAAAGATCAAAGGTCGCCACATGCATTCAGCATATCGATACCAGTTACCATTATATTCACAATTCAAAGAACATTAAATTCTATATCAAAATTAATTTTAAATTAAACGACAAAAGGAAATTTAAAATGTATAACAAATACATAGTAATTAACATAATGGCGTCATTTAAAACTGCAGAGTGAATCGTTTACGAAGTATTTTAGTAATGACTTCAAAATATAAAAACACATTTTTCGATAATATAAAGTTAAAATGCAATGCATAAAAGCTTTTACCAAGGATCTTTTAACTACATTAATTACACAATAAACGTCAGAAAATATAGCAACATTTATTCCTGGACTTACACGAAGAAAGCTGAGGAAGCATTATATTTTTGTCAGCTAGCAACCCTTTATTCTTTTACGGGGTTGCTACCGAAAACAACAAAAGCCAGAAAAGGAACCAAATCATTAATAATGGAAGATTTTGTTTGAACGTTTCTTTCATGTACACAAAAAGTTTTGAATTACATCCGTTATTCATAATACAGCGGGAAATACTAATTAGATTTTCTGTAACGTCAAATTCTGTTCATAGTTTTTGTTCTGGAAACATTTCATTTCAGCAAGATGCATTCCCAAAGAGTGGAATAGTGTGTAGATGTAAACATAATATTCTATCACCGGGTTTATTATTCTGCTGCTAATGAATGGCATAGGCAATGGACAGTGGCACTGGCCTATCAAGCAGGACAATGCCCTAGAGACTGACCACATCATGATCAGCGCCCAAGCCCCTCTCTCTACCCAAGCTAGGACCAAGGAGGGCGAGGCAATGGGTGCTGATGACTCGGCAGATAGACTTGTAGGCTCCCCAAAACCCCTCATCCTTAGCTCACAAGGATTGTGAGGTTCCCTTTTCATTACTAAAACCCCAGCAAGGAATTCAGTAACGATAGATGTACATTCATGAGATGGAATAGATGTAAAGAGTAGCATCATCTCCATATGCCACAAAATTTCTTTCTAGGGCAAGTAAGAATTAAAATTAATTGAAGAAGATATACCGGTAATATAGCAATAATATAACGCACACAAAGTACAGGAGAAACGAAAAACCGATGAAACTCCCAAGTATAGTTTTGTTCACATAAGAAAGCTTACAATTCTGAAGCGTTGAGATACTGCATGAGAGGAAGATCTGAAAGCTTCCGGGTATTAATAGAGTGAAATGATATTCTAAAGACAGACCCTCAACAATCTGGAAACAGGATATTGCACGGAAAATATAGTTAATTAGGGCTGTGTGAGGGGAGATTAAACGTTCAGTAATTTTAATGTTTCCAGCACTGGTGGTTTATCCATGATTCAGTGATCGGAATATAATAGTGATGGGGCACCCAAGGAGTGACATGCACAACCTCAAAATGCTAAGGCATTAAAAGTTACTTGATGAAATAAACTTTATGAGATGACAGAGTTGAAATTCTCCCTCCGTTAGTCTGACTTAATGGCTACCAGCGAAAAAAAGGGGGGGAGGGACCTCCAACTCTGTGTATCTAATTAAGATATGTGTCCTAAGATTCATCTAGAATTTCGGACAAGTTATGGTTTTCCCAACAACAATCTTATGAATAAATTTGTATAATCAAGACATTATTAAAAAACGGCCAATAATTTCTCTTCATTATAAGTTTACAAACTACAGAGCTTAATTGAGAAAGTTTTGCGTATTGACAAATTACCTAATAAATCTCAAACGATTGTTTTTAAATACTTCATGGGAATGAATCATCTTTTTACAAGTGTTCTTATTTTAAAACATATTAGCGCATTGAGAAAGTTAATAATGCAGATACGTCCAATAACCATTCTCCTCAGCTTTCTTTTATCACTATTACAGGCTAAGCTATAACCCTAGTTGGAAAAGCAGAATGCTATAAGCCCAAGGTTTCTAACAGAAAAATAGCCTATTGAGGAAATGAAATAAGAAAATAGATAAACTACAATAGCAGTAATAAACAAAAGAAAAAATATTTCAACAACAGTAACATCATTAAATTAGATATTTCACATAAAAAATACAAAATAATTTAAAAGAAGATAGGGAAGCGAAATAAGATAGAACAGCGTGCTTGAGTGTACCCTCACACAAGAGAACTTTAATCCAAGCCAGTGGAAGGACATGGTACAGAGGCTATGGCACTATCCAAAACAAGAGAACAATGGCTTGATTTTGAAGTGTCCTCCTAGAAGAGCTGCTTACCATAGCTAAAGAGTCTCTTCTACCCTTATCAAGAGGAAAGTAGCCACTGAACAATTACATTGCAGTAGTTAACCTCTTGAGCGAAGAATAAGTGTTCGGTAATCTCAGCGATGTCAGGTGTATGAGGACAGTATAGAATGTGTAAAGAATAGGTCAGACTATTCTTTGTATGTGTAGACAAAGACAAAATGAGCCGTAACCAGAGAGAGGGCTCCAATGTAGTACTGTCTTATCATTCAAAGGACCCAATAACTCTCTAGTAGTAGTAGTAGCTACTACCTAGCTTGTAAATATAGACGCTTTGCAGACTCCTTCTTCTATTACATTAATCTATTCTATTCACTGGAATCTCTTTCATAACGATATTAATTTTCATATATCCTACAACTACACATTTTTAGAAATAAAACTAATTGATGAGAGGGGCGAAAGGTGAGCGGTAACAACAAATAAAGCAAAAGATCAGCTTTTTGAAGACGATAAAGAGTTCTGGAAAAAGGGGGATTAGGGTGATAATCCAAAGTTTAGTATCAGACTGAAAGTTTTTCAACAATATATGGTTGAAGAAGAAAGAAGCCTGTTGGGAGTGAAGAGACTGCCTGGAAGGAGGGAAACTTCTTTCCTTTGCCAACTCAATGCAACATGACCGAACGATAACAGCGTAGGAATGAGTCTTTAAGGTGATTAATTTAAGAATAATCCAAGGAGCGAATATATAATTATATATTTGAGCACTTCTTTGGTCTGGCTGTAGATTTTTCATGTCGTGTATTGATATTTTGTAAATGTCATCAAAATAATGTGTACCATATTGTTAGTCTTTAGTATTATTGCCATTTCTACCATTACCCTACACTCAATACAGTGACATGGCTATTTTTCCTTTTCATATTTATTTTCTCTATGGTCATCAACTTTTAATAACTATGCTAACTTCGAAGCTATTAGAAATTTCCAATAAAGTAGGGTTATTGTGTGGCCAATAGAATTCAAGGTGCCATGTACGTCACTGTAGCTCTACGAACAACCAACCTCTATAACCACCACCACACCACACGAGATCAAGGGTCTGTCAAGTTACTTGCATCTTTGAAGTGTACCTTGGTGGGAATATTTCTTTATATCTGATCTATAGTTAGAATTTCTATAACTATGGATAAATCAAATTTTGCCAAAACCTACTGAATCATCTCTGTAGGTGAATACGGATATATTTGATTGTGCTCTAATCAGAATAGCCACGGCAATTCCAAATCGCTTTTTTTAAAAGATTTAACATCATTATTTGCAATTTGTTAACGATTACTTTATATAAGTAAAGAAAGAAGTTATCAAATGCACTCTAAGAAAAAGAAATGTTTAACAGAAATACCTAGATTCTCAGTTAAGGATAAATGGAATTACAATTCAGTCTAATTCATTGAATGTCTAATTTCTCCACACATGAATGATTTGAAATGTAAACAAGAAAAAACTTAGCAATAATATATATAAATAACCATAACATATCTCACCAAAGAAGATTAATTTAATCCTTTTTCTTGAATACTGCTATCAATAACCAACTTACAAAACTAGAGCATATTTCAACGATGATAAAACTATTATGGACCAAAGAATATTTAACAGGTTCTTACAACAATTCTCTTAAAATTTATGCATCATAATAAATCTTTTAATATTATTCTCTTATAACACAAATATTTATAATGACTTCTGGACTTAACTATATATTTTGAAATAAGAAAGAAAGAGGCGCCATAAATGCACTCTTGACAAAGACTTCTTATGACATCCTCTTTTAAATAATTAGAGGTGTGAAAGTTTCTTACACTTATTCTTTCAAGTGTGGTAGATAGGCAATCCTTGCCTCCTCTTAAGAAAAATTAAAACTTTAGTACATTATTTCCTAGGTGTAAGAGAGACCAACTTTAACCCTCATTGGCGTTAAACACATTTTACAGACACGTCTGTTTAATTTATTTTCTTATTGTTCAAACACTCAATCGCATACATTTTCTTGATAATTCAGCAATCTAGTTTCCGAGTACCTATGCTTTTACCATGCATCCTCCTCCTTCCTAAATACCTGTGACTAAATATGTGTATATTCAAACTATTTAAGAGAGTCCATACTAACTGCCTATACCAGCAAAATATATGTACAGTATAACACACACATAAATATATATATATATATATATATATATTTATATATATATAAATATATATATATAAATATATATATATATATATATATTTATATATACATGTACATGTGTATATATATATATATATATATATATATATATATATATGTATATGTGTAAATAGATACATGAATTACATATGTGGGTATATCTATATAAGAGAGTCCATACTAATTGCTTATACCAGCAAAATATATGTATAACACACACATACATACATATAAATATATATATATATATATATATATATACATATATATATATATATATGTAAATAATATATATATATACATATATATATATATATATATATATATATATATATAATGTATGTATATGTATATGTGTAAATAGATACATGAATTACTTATGTGGGTATATCTATGTATGCATATACGAAGCTATGGAATAATTTCTAATATTACATTTAATCTACAATAGAAAATAGATCTACTTGGTTCAGAATTCGAACACATCCCTCTGAATCGATACATACTACATATTTTAACATGAATCCATAGCCATATGTTTGAATTGTGATATATACGATGTGTTCTTTTCTTTAAGAATCCCTTACATGTTTTGTGAAATATTGTCTATAAATGTCCATAGATCAAAATATAAATGCCCTGCAGAAAGCCATTAGTTACTGGCTGAAACAGCTGTGGGCTAGAATTGAATAAATGAAGCACCTCAATAACATATTCAGTCTTTCATTTCAGAACTCTATCCCAAAGGACAAGAACTGTTGCAGAGAATTATCAGTGTTATCTAAAAACAATTGATACCACAAGTGCATTCAATGAAAATTGTCTTTGAGAAATATTATGACCAAAGTGCGTGCGTAAATACATACACACACAGAAACATTATAATACCAAGCAACTTTCAGCGGCATGGGCAAAGTTTCTCCAAAGATTCCTTAGCGTAAATGGGAGTTACACAGGTTTCAACAAGGGCCACAGTAAACAATTTGGAGCGAAAATCAATACTTACTCTCTCTCTCTCTCTCTCTCTCTCTCTCTCTCTCTCTCTCTCTCTCTCTCTCTCTCTCTCTCTCTCTCAAACACAAACCACTGATAACAGGTCCAAATGAAATCCTAGGACACACCTCACATGAAAGAAGAACGTATTAATTGCTTTACAAATGTAAAAGAAGCAAAAAATATCCCATAATAAATTGCTTTAGTACCAATGGCCCAAAATAAAGTGAATGCCAGTTTCGACACGCAAAGATCTTTTGTTCATTGGAAATCAATAATTCAAGAAATATATATACATATCTTCCCAATACACATATAAACAATTGCTTAAATGCATGTCTATCTGTCTATCTTAGTCCCATCTTCACCCGGATCCATAACAGTTAAACGTTATGTGATTATTATTATCCAGTAGAAAACCATTTTCACTTGAAAAAAAAAAATATGTTATTCCACCATTAAATTCTCTTAATGAATTTCTAATCAAATATATAAAGCCTTGTCCGTCATTTTATCCTAGGACAATTTTAGAAAAATCTCGTAGAATATTATGAGTTACTTAGTGAATAGACTATAAAATTTGAATTGATAAGGATCAATGTATTATAAAAATTGGAACAATTGGGAATATACTAGAAAATACTGATTAATAATAGATCTGAAATAATTATCTCGAAAAGCAAATCTATTTTTCATACCTTAATATTCTGTCGAGAATAAAAAATGTCACCGAACGTGACCTCTTTCCCTTAACAAATATTATTCCATTCTTTACTCTTTCGATTCCAATGTATTTAAAAAGGCTAAATATATTAATAGAATCAATGAAACACGAACATGCAAATAAAGTACTTGGCGTAAAGATATTAAATATCTAAAGGGTTTGGGGAGTGTTTTTACGTAACTAAGACAAGTGATTCTAATAAAGATGAAATGAGAACAAAATATCAAGAAAATTTATGATAAATAGGTTAGGAGTAGAAGAGGAGTATGTAAAAGGTTTAATGAAGAAAACATGAGATTGCGGAAGGAAAACGGGTACAAAGGATCATAGCTAGTGTAGAAAAGACATGAGATACACAAATATGACGTCTTAAGGTCAGCAGACAAGAGGAGCGATAACTTCAGGGAGAAAAAGATGTTCAACAATGAAGTACACACAAACGGTAAAGGGTAACGATAAAAAACATATTTAGGAATGAGGAAGCAGATGCAGAGATGCTGTCTCATATCAATATATCCTTGAGTATACTGAGTATATTGTATATTGAGAACTTTGGAAGATTTGTTGAATGTGATGGATAGAATAGAGACAGTTAATTGGACGTCAAATAAGATAGAACAGAAGCAGTAAGTTGAACGTCGAATAAGATAGAATAGAGACAGTAAGTTACACGTTAAACAAGATAGAATAGATGCAGTAAGGTGGACGTCGAATGAGATAGAATAGAAGCAGTAAGTTGGACGTCGAATATTAGAGAATAGAGGCAGTAAGTTGGACGTCGAAAAAGATAGCATATAGGCAGTATGTTGGACGTCAAATGAGATAGAATAGAGGCAGTAATTTGGACGTCGAATAAGATAGAATATGGGCAGTAAGTTGGACGTCGAATGAGATAGAATAGAGGCAGTAAACTTGACGTCGAATGAGATAGAATAGAGGCAGTAAGCTTGACGTCGAATGAGATAGAATTGAGGCAGTAAGCTTGATGTTAAATGAGATAGAATAGAGGCAGTATGTTGGACGTTGAATAAGATAGAATAGAGGCAGTATGTTGGACGTTGAATAAGATAGAATAGAGGTAGTAAGTTGGACGTCCAATACTATAGAATAGAGGCAGTAAGTTGGATGTCGAATAAGATGGAATAGAGGCAGTAAGTTGGAGATCGAACACGATGAACTAGAGGCAGTAAGTTGGAGGTCAAATACGATAGAATAGAGGCAGTAAGTTGGACGTTAAATACGATAGAATAGAGGCAGTAAGTTGGAGGTCAAATACGATAGAATAAAGGCCATAAGTTGGACATCGAATACGATAGATTACAGGCAGTAAGTTGGACGTCAAATACGATAGAACAGAGGCAGTAAGTTGGACGTCAAATAAGATAGAATAGAGGCAGTATGTTGGACGTTGAATAAGATAGAATATAGGCAGTAAGTTGGACGTCCAATACTATAGAATAGAGGCAGTAAGTTGGATGTCGAATAAGATGGAATAGAGGCAGTAAGTTGGAGATCGAACACGATGAACTAGAGGCAGTAAGTTGGAGGTCAAATACGATAGAATAGAGGCAGTAAGTTGGACGTTAAATACGATAGAATAGAGGCAGTAAGTTGGAGGTCAAATACGATAGAATAAAGGCCATAAGTTGGACATCGAATACGATAGATTACAGGCAGTAAGTTGGACGTCAAATATGAAAGAATAGAGGCAGTAAGTTGGACGTCAAATACGATAGAACAGAGGCAGTAAGTTGGACGTCAAATAAGATAGAATAGAGGCAGTAAGTTGGACGTCGAATACGATAGAATAGAGGCAGTAAGTTGGAGGTCAAATACGATAGAATAGAGGCAGTAAGTTGGACGTTAAATACGATAGAATAGAGGCAGTAAGTTGGAGGTCAAATACGATAGAATAAAGGCCATAAGTTGGACATCGAATACGATAGATTACAGGCAGTAAGTTGGACGTCAAATACGATAGAACAGAGGCAGTAAGTTGGACGTCAAATAAGATAGAATAGAGGCAGTATGTTGGACGTTGAATAAGATAGAATATAGGCAGTAAGTTGGACGTCCAATACTATAGAATAGAGGCAGTAAGTTGGATGTCGAATAAGATGGAATAGAGGCAGTAAGTTGGAGATCGAACACGATGAACTAGAGGCAGTAAGTTGGAGGTCAAATACGATAGAATAGAGGCAGTAAGTTGGACGTTAAATACGATAGAATAGAGGCAGTAAGTTGGAGGTCAAATACGATAGAATAAAGGCCATAAGTTGGACATCGAATACGATAGATTACAGGCAGTAAGTTGGACGTCAAATATGAAAGAATAGAGGCAGTAAGTTGGACGTCAAATACGATAGAACAGAGGCAGTAAGTTGGACGTCAAATAAGATAGAATAGAGGCAGTAAGTTGGACGTCGAATACGATAGAATAGAGGCAGTAAGTTGGAGGTCAAATACGATAGAATAGAGGCAGTAAGTTGGACGTTAAATACGATAGAATAGAGGCAGTAATTTGGACGTCGAATACAATAGAATATAGAGGCAGTAAGTTGGACGTCCAATACGATAGAATATAGAGGCAGTAAGTTGAACGTCTAATACGATAGAATAGAGGCAGTAATTTGGACGTCAAATACGATAGAATAGAGGCAGTAAGTTGGACGTCGAATACGATAGAATAGAGGCAGTAAGTTGGTCATCAAATACGATAGAATAGAGGCAGTAAATTGGACGTTGAATATGATAGAATAGAGGCAGTAAGTTGGACGTCGAATACGATAGAATAGAGGCAGTAAGTTGGTCATCAAATACGATAGAATAGAGGCAGTAAATTGGACGTTGAATATGATAGAATAGAGGCAGTAAGTTGGACGTCGAATACGATAGAATAGTGGCAGTAAGTTGGTCATCAAATACGATAGAATAGAGGCAGTAATTTGGACGTCGAAAACGATAGAATAGAGGCAGTAAGTTGGACGTCGAATACAACAGAATAGAGGCAGTAAATTGGACGTTGAATATGATAGAATAGAGGCAGTAAGTTTGATATCGAATACGATAGAATAGAGGCAGTAATTTGGACGTCGAATAAGATAGAATAGCAGTAAATAAAAAATCACTGTATCTTTGTCAATACTTGCAACACTGGATTTTAAGGAAAATTTGAAGGTAATAAAAGGGTAAGCAAAAAGATAAACAATTGGTGTTGAAGAGATCACAAGTTGGATGCTATATGAAGGTGCAATTCAGTAACAGCTAAAGTTATGAAAAGTATGTCTGAGTGACAGAAATTCCCCTAAATGAATAAGTAGTAGGTGTACAGCACCCTTGTTTCAGGTATAAATAGTATAGGTAGTAGATGATATTGTAAGAATTATAAGAGCATTAAAATTAATTCACTTGTATGTTTGAATCTTTATTGATAAAGTAAGAATCCTGCCTGAAGTAATGATGTAGATAAGAAATTGTGTTATTATCTATATGTTAAATTTAAAAGGAAAAATCTAGTATATGTTATAAAGACCTGAAAAGGATTGTGACAGAATCCATAGTCAGCCCGAGGGGTGGTCATTATTTATAAAAAGAAGATGAAAGTTCGTAGTGATCGAAAGATTTGATAAACAAAAAACTTTGGCTTTCATGGACACAACAATGACAAGTTTGCTGCAAAAGTTACTCTTTGTCCAAACGATTATCAGTTTTTAAAGATAATGCAATGTAAAATATAAAACAAAATATTAAAAGATTCAAATGCATGTATGAAAAAATGGTTTTGTGAATTAAGGGCAAAAGACTATCTTTGCATACACTGTAGTACACTGAATGTGGTAATGACTATAGCGAAAGGGATTGCGGCAACTATTAAATTTCGTCATCAGAAACGATCGACTGCTACTAGATTAGATTAGTACTTGGTAAAGCAAATCTGCAGAAACAGAATCGAGTTCGAGATTGCCAGTCAAAGGAGCAAGAATCAACAAAATAAACCAAGGAAGAAAACTACATGCTAGTGTATATCATTATCATTACTTGCTACGCTACAACCCTAGTTAGAAAACAGGATGCTATAGGCCCAAGGGCTCCAACAGGGAAAAAGAGCCTAGTAATGAAAGGAAGTAAGGAAATGAATATACTACAAGAATAGTAATGAACAATTAAAATAAGTTATCTTAAGAACAGTAACAAGATTAAAATAGATCTTTCACATATAAACTATAAAAAAAAAGATACCATTCGCTGCAAATTATACCTTTGAAGTTCCACCGATTCAACTACCTGATTAGGTTGTGGCGGCAAATGTGGTAGCGTCCCTGACTGGTGATAGCCAGAATGGGATTCAAGTCCAACTCAAACTCGTTAGTGTCTTTGGTCACTGAACCTCACCATCATTCTGAGCTTAGGATAGAGGGTTTGGGGGAGCTTATAGGTCTATCTGCTAAATCATTAGCAGCCATTGCCCGGCCCTCCTTGGGTGGAGAGGGGGCTTGGACGCTGATCTTCTGGTACATATGGTCAGTCTTTAGGGCACTGTCCTGCTCCATAGGGCAACGTCACTGTCCCTTACCCCTGCCATTCATGAGCGGCCTTTAAACCTTTAGACCTTCAGGTGGATCATTCCCCAATTTGGTCACAGCTGGAGCAGAGAAAAACTTCTAGAATACAATGTAGTATTGAGCCTCATGATGGAAAGGCTCGGCTATTAGAATTAAACTCATACCTAGTAATACTAACATGATGGTACTGTCCGGAAAGATGTGAATACACAGGATTGTGAGAATTATGAAAACCTTATAAAACATGCATAAGTAACTGAACGACGACGGTACCCGAGATTAATACCTAGATCAGGAATAAGAAATTTAATAGACCGTAAGTTTTTATCCAGCATATTAAGATGATATTCAGAAGCTGAAGACCAGATAGGAGAACAATACTCGAAACAAGGCAAAATAAAATAATTAAAACTCTTCTTCAAATAGATTCTCAATAAACCAATAATAGAAGTTTTTGACACACATCCGAGAGAAAATATATTAAACAGTGAAAAGAGGAACAAAAGGAAAATGTAGAAATTAAAATGTGAACATTAAATGTGTAAAGGAGAATAGCAAATACATAATAAGCAAAGAGTTTGCATGAAGAGAAGGTGATTGGGAGAAGGGGCGTGTTGCAATATGCATTTACCTGTAATAGACTCGGCAAGATGAAAGAACCGTTTGAAGGAAATGGGAGATATACTTACGAGGCGAACTAATGAGGTGCGGAGGTGAAGAGACGATAGGGAATGAATATGTTGATGAGATGTTTGACATGTTTGTATATCATTTACCTTAAAAGGAAATTATTTCCGTAATAAAAGCGTATATGATAATCATATAATGTTTTCTGTAAAGGCTGACTTTATAAATGAGCAGCCGTAGCAGCAGTGTATTGGTGATGTTAGTTGATCAATGCTTAAGAGCTTTAGTTTCAAATACAAAAATGTTAAGTATCGCCAAAAGAATAAATAATATATACAATAACAAGACATAAATATCAAGGGTAAAGATACACACAAACACACAGACACACACACACACACACACATATATATATATATATATATATATATATATATATATATATATATATATATATACACACGTATATTGTATGAATATTTTCATGTCCATAAATAATAAAAGAACCAGTGACTCAAAAACATTAACATTTGCTTCTCTCCCGGCATTAGATCTTAATATGAATTTAATCTTACCTTCAACAAATCTCTTCTAAACCGATATCTCCAAAACTTTTTAATTCATATTCAACAGAATGAACTCTCACACACATTACCTAAAACGTTTCCATTTATCATAAAACTAAGAACTTCGCCGATTGCAAACACTCCTCTCTCTCTCTCTCTCTCTCTCTCTCTCTCTCTCTCTCTCTCTCTCTCTCTCTCTCTCTCTCTCTCTCTCTCTCTCGAATTACTTTTGTTAAGGGATTCGAGACGTTTTCTCCAATCTTGTTTTCTTTTCTTGGATGCGAGAGTGGTCACGGATGAGGGGCCCAGTTAATGTAGTCAAGGACAATAGGGGTGAACAGGGAGTCTGAATAACGGAGACTAAAATAGCCCGAAAAAAATTCTCTCTCTCTCTCTCTCTCTCTCTCTCTCTCTCTCTCTCTCTC
>NC_090764.1:26700395-26705395 GCF_036898095.1 Palaemon carinicauda
TTGCCTTACAATATATTTTTTTTCTCTCTCTCTCTCTCTCTCTCTCTCTCTCTCTCTCTCTCTCTCTCTCTCTCTCTCTCTCTCTCTCTCTCTCTCTCTCTCATATTGTAACGATGGAATATCACTATTAATTTCCACGATTACAACCAAAAATAAGTATTCGCACCTTTTTTAACTTTTAAAACTAGCTTTAACCCCAAATATACTACTTAACCTAATTAGGGAAGTACAAGAAATTAAAATCAATAAAAAATCTATTTAAAATATTTAATTGAAATAAACATCAAACGTTATGACTTTATCACTTCTCTATCAACACGAATAATGAAGGTAGACAGTAAGGAGGAAGGAAAGGATATGGATAACAGAGGAAAGTTACATTGCAGGAAAGAGGGGGATTTGGATGGCAAGAAGCTAATTGGGGAGTATGTGTACTGAGTTTGTTTTTCTATTATTGCAACTTTGTGCTCTGAAACAAATTCTAAATGATTTTGAAAGTCAAATCGTAATAGAACACTATTTCTGAAAATAATCTTCTGTAGCCAGTGAAAGTCATTCAAAATCATGCCCTGATTTTAGGATGTTAGATACCCACTTAGTTGCCTGCCACAGTACCTCAAATTAAAAATTCATACCCACTAAGTTGCTGACCCAAAACCTCAAATTTAAAATTCATACCCACTCAGTTGCTAACCACAATACCTCAAATTTAAAATCCATGCCCACTCAGTTGCTAGCCACAATATCACATTTAAAATCCACACAGTTGCTAACCACAAAACCTCAAATTTAAAATTCATACCCACTCGGTTAGTAACCACAATACCTCAAATTTAAAATCCCTACTGACTCAATTGCTAGTCATAATACCTTTAATTCACCGTTCCTAAAATATCTTACTTTTCTATTTCATAGTAATATGATTTAGTGCCTCTATTCATGTTTTTGAGGTCAATGAATCTCACGGTACAAAATCAAAACGAACCCGAGAATCAAACTTAATCTGTAGTCTGAGATGCTAGCCAATAAACTATGGTTTAATACATTTCATCCACCCAAAGCTTTGCAATAAATGATCATGTATGAAGTATCCATTATTTTTCAAGCTCAAATTATGCCGTGTAAAACATTACAAAACGCAAATAAATTAAGACATAATGCCAACAAGATATTCCGGAACATTTTGATCGTATAACAAAAACTACTTTGTTTCATGAAAGAATGATACATTTACGATATAGTTTCCTTATGAATAAAACTTCTATAAGCTGTTATTTCTACCCCAAATCCTAAAATCATAAGCGGATTACACTAAATAGATTGTAATTAATTGTCCCTTTGATTTTATTCACTGCACTAATGGAATTTCGATCTTGAACAGGAAAAATATACTGTATATTTCATAAAAATTTAGTTCCTACACACACAACGATAGGGTTGCCATATATTGATACTAATAATAACGATAAGGATAAAAATAAGGATAAGGATAAGTATAATGATGATGATGATGATAAACAATAACAATAATCATAATCATAATAATAATAATCATAATCATAATAATAATCATAAATAATAATAATAATCATAAATAATAATAATAATAATAATAATAATAATAATAATAACAATAATAATAATAATAATAATAATAATAATTATAAATCTTTTAACAAATAAAAATTCTTTTAATTCATATTTCATGGAACTGATATAAATTTCATCATCATCTCCAACGCCTATCTACGCAAAGGGTCTTTTAATTTTAAATCAATCACTCATCCATATCTACTTCAAGCTTCCTAGTCCTCAACCATATAGGCCTGGAGCTTTCAACCCTTCTAGTGCCTTGTGGAGCCCAGTTAAACTTTTAGTGAACTAATCTCTCTTGGGGAGTGCGAAGAGCATGTCCAAACCATCTTCATCTACCCCTCACCATGATCTCATTCACACATGGCACTCGAGTAATCTTTTCTTATTGTTTCACTTCTAATCCTGCCTTGCTATTTAACTCCCAATTTTCTTCTGTTGGATATCGTTTCGTTGTCATACCATAACTCATGTCCACACAATAACACAGATCTCACTAAATTGAGTCTGTTTATATCTGTAATTTTAGGCGATTTGATTTCCAAATTTTACTTAACCGAGCCATTATCCGATTTGCTCCTTTTTCAATAAAATCTATTTCTAATGACCCTGTATAAGAGATCTTAGTTCTAAATATTTAAATCATTTTACCTCATTAATCCTTTCTCCTTCCATTGATATTTCATCTTCCGTTTTCATCATCTCTGCCTTACTTTTATTTATCTTAAACCCAACCTCCTGTGATATTTCATTCATTCTGGTGAGCAAGCATTGGAAATCCTGTGGTGTTCTGCTAATGAATACAGCGTCATCAGCATACTCTAGGTCAGCTAATTTCCTATTATTAGTCCAGTCCAATCCTTCTACATCCCCAACTGTTCGATATTTAAAATGATTAATATACCAAAGTTTATCATAAATGTGGTAGAGTTTTAATTACCAATCATTTTCGTCTATTCCTTTATTAAACTCGTGAGCCCGTATCCAAATATTTAATTAATGTTACTATCTTCTAACAAAATCTTCATCAAATGCTCGTAAAATTACTCTGACGCAATTGATCTATTTCCAGCAATTCTACGTTTAGAGTAACAATTCTCGATGACTATCAAATCCATTTGCATTTTAATTGTTTCAATACGACTTCCTAGAAATGTAGAGTTGATTAATTCTATTTTTGACCTCAGCCACAATCAAACAATTACATTTCCGGTTGTCAATAGTTATGAATGTTTTTTGTCTCTTACTATTTCTAATGAAATATTTTGCAGTTGAACATGAATATGCCTTTTTTTTATTCCGTCAGATATGAAACCTTACTACACAGGGGAAAACCATTTATTTAAGCGTTTGCTCCATCCCAAAAACGACCAAATATTGAAACAACTTTTGTGGATAGCTCTAGTTGAGAGGACGGTAGGAAATAACGATTATGACGACCTTTGGACAATAATTAGATTGCTAATTTTAGAATGAAGGTAAATAACGACTTTGATGAATTAAACACTAATTACTTTATATTTGCACTATATTGATATGCCTAGAGACCACCGATAACTGAATCCTAATAAGACAGATATTTACGAAAAGACATTGAATGACAAAATAGCAATTTAGAAATGATCATATACATGCAAAAATCACTGCGAAATACCCAGCCTTTAAAATATCCTCTCCCTTCCCACAAAGCCAATGGCAGGTATACATACATAACCAAAAGAAAATGCATTCGATTTCTCCCGTCCCAGCAACACAAGCTACCGTAAGCCCACAAAAAAACTGACATGACTATCCACTCCAGCATTTCCGTCTGATCGCAAAATCTTTTCACTTTGCAACCAGACTTGAATATGTCCTCCACATCAAACTCGGGGCTTCAAAGGCAAACAACTTTCACGATCGTGCAATTGATATTTCCATGAATGATGGCTGATGATCAAAGAATACAAAACTTCCAGGTTCTAAAGAGCACCATCTGAATAGGAGAATAGCAAGAATGAAAGAATCTTACATTTTAACACAAACGTCTTTTGGAAAACGGGATCTGAAGCAAACAACCGATCATCTAACATCTAATATAACCAATTTAGAAATAAGGAATAAATCTTACCTCAATTGAATACTATAGATACTATCTATACTAGACCTCAGGACATACGATGATCCTTATGGAAAGATTAACTGGATATGTTTGAGAAAATTTAGGTTTATTGACAATACTTCTCATCCCCGAAAAGGATAAATTTCTGAAATCTATCAATAAAACAGTATTTATATATTAATTGGAATTATAAAATTTAAAATAACAAATTAAAAAAATAATAATAATTCATAGAAAAAATTAACTATTGTTAACTTTTCATATGTCATTATTTAGTAAAACTAGACACGAGCCAGATCATATTTTCAATAAATATTTCCTATATAAACTACAAAATGTTTAACAAAACAAGAAGAAGAGAAATAAGATAGAATAGTGTGCCCGAGTGTACCCTCAAGCCAGAAAACTAACCAAAGACCGCGGAAGGCCATGGTACAAAGGCTATGGCACTATCCAAGACTAAAGAACAATGGGTTGATTTTGGAGTGTCCATCTCCTAGAAGAGCTGCTTACCATATCTAAAGAGTCTCTTCTACCATTACCAAGAGGAAAGTGGCCACTAAACAATTACAGTGCAGTAGTTATCCTCTTGAGAGAAGAAGAATTGTTTGGTAATCTCAGTGCTGTCAGGTATATGTATGGCAAAGGAAAAATTAACCGTAACCAGGGAGAAGGATCCAGTGAAGTAGTGTCTGGCCAGTCAACTTTCTACCAGTAGTATCTTAATGGGTGGCTGGTGCCCTGGTCAACCTACTACCTCTATATATATATATATATATATATATATATATATATATATATATATATATACATATATAGATAGATATATATATATATATATATATATATACATATATACATATATATATATATATATATATATATATATATATATATATATATATATATATACATATATATACATATAAATATATATACACATATATATATGTATACATATGATATTCATATATACAGTATATACTGTATGTGTGTAAACATATACAAATATATACATACATACATATATATATATATATATATATATATATGTATACATATAATATTCATATATACAGTGTATACTGTATGTGTGTAAACATATACATAATATATATATATATATATATATATATATATATATATATATATATATATATACATATATTATACATATATATTATATATAATATATAAATATAATATATATAACATAATATAATAATATATATATATATATATATATACAGTATATATAAATATATATATATATATATATATATATATATATATATATATATACGTG
>NC_090764.1:26707895-26710395 GCF_036898095.1 Palaemon carinicauda
GGGAAAAGAAGGGGGAGGAGCGGGGAAAAGAAGAGGGAGCTGGGGAGGGGGAAGAGCGGGGAAAAGAAGGGGGAGAAGCGGGTAAAAGAAGAGGGAGGAGCGGGGAAAAGAATGGGGAGCAGGGGAGGGGGAGGAGCGGGGAAAAGAAGGGGGAAAGAGCGGGGAAAAGAAAGGGAGGAGCGGGGAAAAAACGGGGGAGGGGGGGATCAGTCAGTTCCTCGAATTTGGTTGACACTTTTGGTATTTATATCTATCTTTAGTCTTTTAGCTTTCAAATAAGACCAGAAATAGTTTCATTATAAAGGGAGTAATGTTGACTAAAAAAGATAAAAAAAAAAGACTTGCGAATATCTTAAAAATTCTTTGAGATGTAAAAGGTTAAGACGTTCAATTTTTATATGAAATAATCAATTTTGAAAGCTGACCAGTAGAATATTGCTTTTAAAATTATGACCTAAGAAAGCAGATTCAGAAAAAAAAAATCATACGTTAAAACCAGGTTTAGTCCCTAGGCAGCCCGACTATTTTGGGGCTGTGTTGTTACCCTCCTACCTTCTGCACTCGGTTTCGTCCCATCCCAATCAACTAATTACTAATGTGCCGCTTGGGTTAACAGACAGGAAATGGAGTTTTCATGATTTTGCTTTAAATCTTTCCTTAAAATGTAACTATTACGAAATATTAATAATTGCTTTTTTGGGGCAATAAATCAGTCCCTCATCATTATAAGAAGCAGCTGTATTGTAACAGCAACCAGCATAGGAATACAAAATTGTGGAGCATGGAAATGAATTTCATCTGAAGCCACATGGAAACATGTATATGAAAACGAATAAAAATTAGTGAATGGTTCTTTATATCATCAATGTCAACCATATATCTACTGCAGCTAAGAAAAAAAGATGTCTATCACTCAATGAATAATTCAGCATTGTTTTGAATAGTTGAATATCAACAGAAACAAATAATAATATATTTAAATCATCTTGCAAAAAAATTCTAACAAATTGCGGAATGTATGCTTTTATTAACTAAACTAGTCATAATCGCAATAAAAGAATATGTTGTAGTGCCAAATATCCCATTAAATAGTCTGATTCTATCGAGTATGTTCATTATCAGCAATGATATATCTTAATCATATAACTAAATGCAATTAAAAATAATTCAACATTTTCAATTAAACTATAGGGTGGGTCTCAACTTGACAACAGTAATGCGTTGATTAATTTTTTCATCTTATTTACAATCGCGACACTGATGTAATTCCTCTATTGTCAGAGACTATTCAATTACTTACTCCTGCATGATCCCCTACACGAAAAGATTAAATGCAAATTTGTTTTTGTATCTCTATCTCTCTACCCTTTTTTGCCTCTCAAAATTGTAGGACTTACTTCCATGGACACAGCCGATAAAACCATCGAGTTTTGCATCTGCTGAAATACAGCAGTCAAGCTATAATGGACCTTTTAGCAACGACTCTTCAATTGGGTTTAATTTGGCTTCCATGCATCCCAGATGAAGCTATTTGCAAAGTCATTTAATAGTCATGGGTATACTCCTGGGATGACGCTTGGGAGCCCCGCGATTCGGAAATTGAATTTGTAGGTTTTAAACGGCTATTGCATTACCTAGAATGGCCCGGAGCGATATTGAAATAAATTCAACAAAATCAGAAGCTATCTTTTCGCTGAGATTGAGTATAGTGGAGGACACCGGCTAACAGGAATACTCTATGGAATGGGAAATTTGCGAAAGAGGATAAAACTGAAATGAAAGTTCATCAGATTAATTTACGTTTTACCACAAATTCCGGATTAGAATAAAAAAAGAGAAATGGAAGATGTCACAATTATGAAAATATAATATACATAAAATGAATGAAATTTTCTATAAAAGTAATGCGTATAATGTCTGATTACTTTTGAACGTTTCTTTTGAAAACTTCCATCCCATTCTGGTGATAGTTTAGGGTTGTTACGTTTCAGACAGAAACAATTTAAAGCTATATAGTTATCTCAGATTTTAATACCTGTTGATAACACTTTAGCGAATTATATAGAAACAAAACTTGAGGATCTAAGTTGAACAAATGAGAAATCTGGGGAAAAATGAAAAAAGCGTCCAAAATGAACTTATGCTTTTAAGGAATTTGGTAAACCTTTGCCAAACTGTTAAATCTACTACACTAAGCATGTACTTTTCATTAAACACCTGCCATTTTCCCATATTCTCTTACTTGTCTTAAAGGACAATGGTTAACCCAATCAGTTCAGAAACAGAGAGTTCAGATTATGTAAAGTGACTAGTGGGGTCTTTCCGCACTATCATAACTAGTAAAATAATTTTCACAAACAACATACCATTCAAATAAAAAAATTAATTAGCTAAAAGACTAACATGGCATTTAAAACGTATTTTCTATGATACTAGGGCATCACATGCTGCTTAACTCTCTCTCTCTCTCTCTCTCTCTCTCTCTCTCTCTCTCTCTCTC
>NC_090764.1:26712895-26720395 GCF_036898095.1 Palaemon carinicauda
TATATATATATATATATATATACATATATCATATATGAATGTATATACACATGCATACATATGTAAAGAGTATGACAAACTGCTATGCATGGCATTTATAGACTGAGAGAGCTTTTGATTATGTCAGAACTTTAGCAGTAATGAAACCCCTTTAAAAGCTAAGAATAGATGAATCTTATGTTAGAACACTTAAGGACATCTGTACAGGAAATACAGGAATCTTAAAACTACATATAGTGAGAGAATCCCGAATGAGAAAGGAGTTACACATAGAGATTCCATCTCTCCTTAATTATTCACAGCGTCCCAAGAAGTTTCAGAATCTACATTGGGAAATGTAAGAGTTAACGTTAATGGGAAATACCTTTAACAGATGACATAGTTCAGATTAGTGAATCATTGGAGGAATTGCAATAAATGATAGATTTTAATAGAGAAAGCAAAAATGTTATACTGGAAATAAATATGAGTAAAACTAAGATAATATTCAATGAAAATGCAAATAATACTTATGCTCGAACCTCAAGAGATCGTAATGAATATATGCCCTTATGACAGACAGTAAGTGTTTTCCCAAGACATGACCGAAATTAAAAGATGGATAAGCATGGGGTGAAGAGCTTCGGTCCCGGACAATTCGTCCAATGACAATTGGTCCAATGACGATAGGTCCAAAATCAATTGGTCCAATGGGATTATTGGCCCAAAATCAATTGGTCCAATGGGATTATTGGCCCAATATTAATTGGTCCAACTGGATTATTGGTCAAATATTAATTGGTCCAACAGAATTATTGTTCAAATATTAATATATATATTAAAATAATAATACTGAAAATTGTAATACAGGAATTAAGGAATAAAAATGAAATGAAATAAAATAATTTATTTTATAAGTCAGAAATTGATAACTTAGTTATGCACATATTCAGAACACAAAATCAAAAGTTTCACATTGAAGATATAACCTGTAATAATGAATTAAAGATTAAAAATGAAAAAGGAATAAAATCTAATTTATTGGATAGGTCAGAATTTAAAAACTCAGGTTATGAGCTATCGCCCGTAAAAAATCTAACGTTTCATAATTATCTTTCTCAGAAAACACAGTTAAAAGCCTTTGTTCACGTTCAGCATCTTTTATCTTTAATTTGCGATTTAATTCTCCACGAACGATGCATTCCATTTCGTCCTCCGTATGCTTTTGTTCTTTTCTTAACTCACTAATTAGTTTAAAGATCCCAACATGGGCTGAGCCTATTAACACTTCCAAACGTCTATGCCACGCTTCTACTTTATTTTGTGTTCTTGGTACACTTCCTTCTACTCTGTCATACACCGACCATAATGCAGGGGGGAAAAGCGGAGGATATCTCATAATATTCTCGTAATATTCGTCTAACCTTTCCGCGAACGTAATTTTCGTCGAAATAAGTTACTACAGGCGTACCTTCAACCGGAATAGTTTTTTTAATTGCAACCAGGCGTCCTCAATTTCGTTTGCAGGTAAAAAAGCAAGTGCTGCTATTTTCCTGATGTTTAAGGAAAAGTTTTCATTAGTGCTGTTTTCATTTTTCAAACCTGAAGAGATAACTTTTCTGTAAATACTCTGACAGAGATGAAAAAACAACCTCTTTGTTGACTGCCAGGAATTTCATCTTTAATTTCACTTATTTCTCCAATTTCAAAATCTGTGATAATCATTTCCGGAGAGAGAACGATATCACTTTCACCAGCATAGTCGAGAAGATCGCGGAAAACCTGTACATAACTTTCAATGTTTTTTCGTGTCATTAACACATAAACTAGAGGTAGGATGCGACTTCTCTCTTGCGGTCCAACCGGAGCATGAATCGTGTACAGTTGTTTAAAAAGTGTTGGGACAGTCTTGAACGTTCCGTCCATTATCCAAAAATTAGCGTCTTTTAGTTTTTTTTTTTACGTTAGAATGGGTGGTGAATAACAATATCTTATCATTTCCAATGCTAGATTCCTTAACTAGAAATGTCTCACCAGCTAGAGTTTTACTGTATTCTTCTGGAATGAACATATCATGTAAATCATTTGGTTCTTGAGGTCCTTCCTTGCGTACTCTTCTTATCATTTTACTGAGAGTTTCTTTTGACCCAACATACGGCACAACAGATGAATCCAGTTGACTAGGACATCTTGAATAATTTGACAAGGTTTATCACTGGTGATACTAGCTTTTTCCTTAATTGCATTGTGGCATTTCACTACATGTGTACGACTTGACTCAGCAGCTCCACAAATGTGTTCATTTTCCTTTTTCAGATAATGGCAGTCATCTTCAAAGTGCGTGATTGCGGTTCCTTTACATCCTCTTCTTTCACATCTCCAGTAATATGTAGCTTCTCCAGTAGTTTTCTTAGTTCTTTTTTAATGTAAAGTATACAAATATCCATTAACGGAATGCTTTTCCTTTCCTCTTTCGGAAAGCACTGTGTTACAGGCAGTTGACTCCATAGTAAGGGATCCTAGCGCTTACTAAAAGTTAGAAAAAATAAAAAAAGTTAGTAAAAGTTCGTAACAATAACAAAGCTATTGTTAACTTTACTTTAGAGAGGTTGTTTCATCATTGGAACAATTTTCCTTTGGACGAGTCGGTATTGGACTAATTATCGTGTTGGACCAATAATCCCTTTGGACCACTTGATTTTGGACCAATCGGCATTGGCCAAATCGTCATTGGACCAATTGTCATTGGATCAATCGTACCCAACCCAAGAGCTTTTGGTAAACAAAATGAGATTATGGAAAGTAAAATGCCACTTTCTCTTAAAATAAAGGAAATTAATCAGATGGCCTTACCAGTATTAACTTCTGCATCGGAAACTAGGAGCCTTTATAAAGCATCAGAACATAAGCTAATTACAAGACCAAAAGAAAGAATAATGATGGAAATAACACTAAGACATAGAAAAAGAGCAACATGTATACGAAAGGAAACTAAAGTAGAGGATATTCTAATGAGAATGCCAGATAATAGATAAACAATAAGAATAACTGAATGGGTACCTAGAGACTGCAAAAGAAGGAGAAGGATAAGAAGACGATGGATGGACGAGCTAAGAATATTTGCGGGTATAGACAGGCATAAAAAGACTATAAACAGACATGAGTGGAAGAATATGTCCGAGACCTTTGACCTGCAGTGAACTAGTTGCAGGTGATGATAATTATTTAAACACACACACACACACACACATATATATATATACACACACACACATATATATATATATATATATATATATATATATATATATATATATATATATATATATATATATATATACACACACACACAAACGGACCTGCTACTTTATTTTAATCACATACATATCTTATTCAAAAGTATCAGTTTTTTACCAAACTACCAGTCAAATGAACTGACAAACTTACAAGTATAAAAAAATCGAAATAAAGTTATGGATTGTTTTCACGATGTATTGCATTACAATCTCTAAATTTTTATATTTTTCTTCATTTAAGAAACTGAATAAATATTCATGTTTCCTACTGCCTAATTATCAACCTCCTTCCCCAAGCATCTAATTCTACAGGATCGAAATAATTTGAAGCAAACTACAAGGAATCTCCTCTGTAGTGAGCTTCGTAACCAGATTCATTGGCTACTATGAAGATATGTGTACTTAGCGAATAAATGAGGAAACATGAAATGATTTAAATTCAAATCTTGACGCTTCGAAGATACTCCACATTCACATCTATTATAGAAACAACATTAGTATCATAACTACTGTATATCCATACCAGTCCAGCTATGATGAATCCTTCCTCACTGTTTAATTCAATTTCACGCTTCATTAGGATTAAAAATGAAGAAACAATGGCACTTAAACAATGAAAAGCATCCTTCCCTAAAGCGGAGTAAATGGAAGTACTATTGGAGTCGGTGATGCACGGTAATCTCTTCTCGGAGCGGCTGGGCCGGATGATGATTACCATTTGATCCTTGGGATTACCCAGATGGCTCCTATAATCTTTGCTCCATTGGTGACGATAATGACAGTGATATGAGCCATCTATCTCTATTCAAAGGGTCATAGAAACGCGCGCAGTTTAGTTGATACTGAATACCAGTCAATGTGACTCTCTCTCTCTCTCTCTCTCTCTCTCTCTCTCTCTCTCTCTCTCTCTCTCTCTCTCTCTCTCTCCAATAGCCTTACGTTATGAGGATCTGGATTAGTATAAGTGAAGAACCTACTTTCATTACTAAATGTATACATTGAGGGAACCTTCGCTTGCATCGTTATAACATTTACGAACAAAGGCACAACTGTACTATTTCCAAGGACACTTTCCTGACTTAATAGTCTTTAATTCCTATCTTACTCTTCCACAATCAGCTCTGTTCTTAATATATATATATATATATATATATATATATATATATATATATATATATATATATATACATATATATATATATATATACATATATATACATATATATATACTGTATATATATACATATATATACACATATATATAGCCTACACACACATATATATACACACACACACACACACACACACACATATATATATATATATATATATATATATATATATATATATATATATATATAACAAAAGTGCTTTTCCAGGGAATGTTATCGAGATTCGGAGGGTTCTATGTACTTATTCATTTCAGCAATTATGTTTTTAATTATTCTATAAATATTACTTTCAAGAAATATTTTTGTAGTTAGAAAAAATCTTTTCTGCAATTAAAAATCACTCAAATATATTCACATTCGCACAGATGCCTATTTCAGGCTCAGTCGAGAACATCTTTATGTATATTTCTATACATTTCGACATATCTTCCCATCCATACAACTAATGATGGATGAATGGGTCTTCTTTAACTTTATATGATTAAATGAAGACTGACTAAAGGAGACTTATGTCCTTAGAACACGATTTTTCACCCCTTTTGGAGACTCCCGCTAATACCCTATAATTCTACAGACTTTCAGACAACAGAGAGAGATTTACTTCAATAGCAGTCAAACATTCAAAGAGCATTCGAATGGTCGTGTTTAGTCAAAAGGAAATGGTATGAAGTAAGGAGTATGCTTAGTATGTGGGATTTGATTTCAACAAGGACTTTTATCGTGGAGCCAACATTCTCCACGTGCACTTTATCTATCCACTCCTAGAGAAACAACTGGATAAAAGGCTAAATCTAAATATATAAATATATTTATTATATATTTATATTATACATATGTACACACATTGATATATATATATATATATATATATATATATATATATATATACATATATATATACATATATATATACATATATATATATATGATAAATTTTTGCACATTTAGACGTGTTTTTCATATTCAAATAAGCCATATCATTAATCGAATGCCAATTAACAAACGACCAATTAGCTACGATGGTGAAGATGGGTTAATTTCAATTCTAAGTACAAAACACCTGAATTCCACACTGTCATTGACTTTTATGTTTCTTCGTGGCCAAGTGGTAGTCACTGTCTCTACAAGTTTGCCGGACCAGGGTTCGATTCCCGGCCGGTCACAAGCTCTTGTCTTTGTGTGATTTCACCTGGGGCTCTGATCCCGAGGTCGTTAAGAGAATCCAGACATTAATGTAGCAAAAGAATATGGCTTATTTGGATATATATATATATATATATATATATATATATATATATATATATATATATATATTTACACATGCACATATATATGCATATATATATATAGCACATTATTACACACACACACACACATATATATATATATACATATATATATATATATATATATATATATATATATACTATACATATATATATATATATATATATATATATATATACATATATACACACACATACATATACATATATACACACATATTATATATATATATATATATATATATATAAATGTAAATATATTTACACATGCACATATATATGCATATATATAACACATTATTACACACACACACACACACACACACACACACATATATATATATATATATATATATATATATATATATTATATACACACATACATATACATATACATATATACACACACACATATATATATATATATATATATATATATATATATATATATACAAAACTGTCAAAGTTGGAATACCTTAATGGGGTTTGTATATCGTCATAATTAACAAAACTGTATCAGTCAGGCCCACCCATAACAGGTTGGTTTGCTGTGAGTGATCAGACTAGTCTCCCACCGTCACCAATCCGCAATGGCCAGCGTGGTGATGGAATGGCCAAATCCTAGACATGAATAACGAAATGTTTAAGGCCTGTGGACCATTAAAGGCTGCATTTGTTGTCGTTGTTATTGTGCATATAAACAATATATATATTATATATATATATATACATATATATATATATATATGTATGTATATATATGCGTATATGTATATATATACACACATATATATACATATATATATATATATATATATATATATATATTCCTTTTTGAATGGAGATACCTTAACACAGTACTTCATTTTCCAACCATTTGATATATATTTCAAATGCTTGAATTATCATAATCAAGTCTGGTGCTTGACACAAAAAGTTAAACTGTATGACTTCTTATGATAAGGAATTTTCTACTATTTAAAATATATAACTAGTTTCACTGTGATATATCCTTATTTTTTGGAATTTATCAAAACACTGGATTAGCAAAAGGATCTTTAACATGCGTGAAAAAATCTCTGCTATCACTTTCTCAGAAAATGTTAATCTTCAGGGAAGGGAGGTCCAGGCAGAAATCGACCACATTCATTTTTTTATTTAACAATTTTACTGTATTTCTGATATGATTTAAGCATGTTTCCTTATCAATAAAACGCCTACCATACAGTTTATGAAGTTCCTGCTGTACCATAATGATGTGAATGTATCAGCTATTCACAGGACTAGTTATATTTTACGTCCTTTATACCGACTCACGTAAAAAGTCTATTAGCGTGTCAACCAGGAATGTGACTTTTAACATTATGCCGAAAAACCCTTGCATGTGCGTGCTACTGTAAGACGTACACTAATTAAATAGGTGCACTTACACGGCATAAAAACCTTGATTAATAATGCTCAATCGTGAGACAAAAATGAAATACAGAATTAATGAATTTTTTCATTAGCGAGTATGAAGTGACGGTAAGAGTATATTCTAGTTTTAATAACTTCAACAAGACCATATTCATTTTCTTTCAACTTGATGCCACCTACAGCAGACGAAATATTACGCGAATAATTATTCAGCTCCTTTGTGTTGGTTAATCAGCTCTCAACAATAATTGGGAAGTTATAAGAACGTTATAGCTCATATAATAATAATAATAATAATAATAATAATAATAATAATAATAATAATAATATATCTATTTTGACGTTGTTACT
>NC_090764.1:26730395-26735395 GCF_036898095.1 Palaemon carinicauda
AGAGAAAGAGAGAGATTTGCTCTTTATTATATAACTGGGATACTGCATCAATACTCTATATAATGCTTTAAAGTAATTTCAAGATTTAATAACAGAATACAAGTGTTTATTGTATCAGTAATGCTGCTTCTATTTCAACAATGAATTTAAACCTTTTCAACGATAATTGTGATACCGAGGAGCTATGACCTATCTTATATCTTTCTAATACCTTGATAAGATTTATGAATATTATAGCAATAGCAAATCTCTTCCGATTAATAGTCAGACATCGTCATTTTCTAAACTAAATCACAACAGCATGGCCATGTTATTTGCCTTAGTCTAGAAGGAAAATATTTTACGATTCATAACATAATACTAAACTAAGAAAATAGTTTCGCGTGTATCAACGTGTCCTTAAAATATAAGATAATCTGACTTGGTCTAAACATTTTTCACATTGAGAGAGAGAGAGAGAGAGAGAGAGAGAGAGAGAGAGAGAGAGAGAGAGAGAGAGAGAGAGAGAGAGAGAGAGAGAGAGACTTAATAAACCTTTGTGACGAGATGCTACCTTAAGTGTCCTGGAATTTTAATTCATTTTAACAAACCATCTTATCATCATCTACAGGAGCTGCATCTTATCCTAATGTATTTTTTTTTTTTTTTTTGTAATATAACATTATTTTACCCCATAATCATTCAAGCATTCTTTTAATTCTTTACGAATGTTTTCCTAGTCAAGATAGCT
Organism: Palaemon carinicauda; assembly: GCF_036898095.1. Lineage (NCBI taxonomy): Eukaryota > Metazoa > Arthropoda > Malacostraca > Decapoda > Palaemonidae > Palaemon > Palaemon carinicauda. The sequence continues at coordinate 26,731,126 of NC_090764.1, forward strand.
TCATACTCGTTGATTTCCCTAACCTAATCTTGGAAATAATTTCGAGATAATTATTTAATTCTATCAACATCCCACACCTGATTTCAACTCCTTCAACTTTTGTCGATTTCCCGAGAATCGTACATTAATCTGAATTTCCCAAATGAATTACAGCTTCCGGGTGCCTCCAGCGATTTATGAGAATTCCAAAGTCATTTTTCATATGGTAATGATTCTTCGTATTGTGTTTCTGGTCCTGATTCTAGAGTGGATAAATGGACAAATCGAAATTTTGGATGACAGTAAATTATTTTTCCGATTTTTTTCTTGGATATCAGCGTAGGCTATTTATTTTTTAGATTTTGGTAAACGATATATATTTATGAAATCAAATAAAATATATTTACATATTTCTACATTGTAAAAATATCAATATCCTTAATATTAGAAATTTCTTTAATGTCCAATAGTTCACTGTCAGATATTCTCAGCTATACTCACATTTAATTTACTTAGAATCAATTTGTACATATAAGGTCGATGACAACACATATAGGATATCAAATTTCAATTCTATTTGGTTTCTATGGTCGAGTGAAAAATAAAGTTGTTCTGGTAGCTCAAAGGTCACCCGTTTAAATCCCATTTAAAGACAAATTTGTCTCACCTATTGAAATATGCTTCTTCTAACTACCTTTTATAGAAAAGGAATATCTAATACGTACGTGGAAATGACATACTTGCCCCGTTTTATTCTTCCTATTGTTAATCATACCTACAGTACTTCCCTATCAGCTCATATATCAACCATGAACATCTTCGTTATTCTAGAACATCGCTTGAATGAATGAATGTCTACCTTGTGACAAACTGAAAAAAAAAAGTATTTTCTCTCTTTATTCTGTATTTATGATATTTTCTTTTTCATTCAACAATGAAGAATTTCTTTGAGTCTCAAGTTAGCAGGAATTTATCTATACTTCATTAAGATAAGTGAAAATTATATGAAATACACATTTGCAGGATTGTATTCAATTTTATAATTACATTCCTAAGTGAAAGTTTTATTCGCTTAAGCTATTATAATTCAAGAATTAACTTAAAATCGTTTGATAACATGTGTTTATTATTTGTAAGAAACAGTAGACCGTATCCGAAAAAAAAACTAAGAAAATTTGTGCGCGATAGAAAGAAAAAAATAAACTTATGTACTCGAGTACGCTATGCATTACACAAATGCTAAAGATAAGTATTTAAATTCAGACTAAAAACACTCAAACTAAACGATGTAGAAGAACATAGAATTGCCAAATGGTTCTTAAGATGATGTCGCTTTGGTCATTATGGATGATTTAATGGCACAATCAAGATGGCATTGATACTGCAAATATATGGAACTTACTCATTTCAATTGTGAATGCAATGCTGAAAGGCCGTTGCGGCAAAATATATTGATCATATAAATATTCATTTGATAGTGATAACATGAGAATACATTTAAAGAAATACCTAAAAAAACGAACGTACTAGGATGATGGATAATGTATTTATAACTTAATAAAATACTTGGGTGTACCTTTTCGTAGCAAATCATTGGTGGAGTGGCCTTAATGATACTAGGAATATCAATGTAATTAGAACGGAAAGGAACCAAAAATCTTTTAATTAGAATCTCTTCTATTTCCAATTCATTAACGCAATATTTCATCAATGGAGGTATTATGATAGCATATTCCTCGATATATGGTGACTAGGAAGGGCAGACTCGCTTTTGAAACCCGTTTACTGTTGCAATCATGTGAAATTGATACATTTATCTTTCAACGGGTCTTCTCGTTTCTATGCATAACTGGTTACTAGTGCAAGTAGATGACTTAACTTTTTTATCAACTATTTTAAAGCTTGTGGTTCAATAAACACCTTAACCATGAAAGAGAAGGAAAGTCTAATGTAAAGAGGCAATTTGTCGATTTTATTTTATTCTTGTCCTATTACTACTTGAACGAATATGAAATATATGCACATACATCTGTCAATATCTTATTTTAATGTTTAAAAACACCCGATAGAACCCCTGCTCAGTTCTCCTGATAAATCTAACAAATATTGAGTGCCTTATTTTCTCATGAGTTCAAAAACTATGTTTAAAAAAATTATTACTAAATAACTAGAATAATCAGGAACAGTTCTGGTCATTAAAAATTAGGATAAAGTCTTTCTTGTGTAGTAAATCTCATAATTTTCCAATATACTTAAAACCTTCAATGTAAGAAAAAAATTAGAATTCAAATGTAACCCATTCTAAATTATTGTCCTCCTTGATTTTCTCACTACTAGACATTTCCGATTTATTTACAAAAACTTGCTCGAGGTCTCTATACTGTAGAGAATTTTGTCTAGACGCTGAAGCTACCCATTTGTAAATCCGAGATATGGCTCAAGGAAGTTACCATAGGTATTTGGAACTGCTCCTGCTGGAGACTATTCTGAGTTCATATACTAATATTTGAAAAATGAACACATTCGCTTTAAGGAAATTCTTCCTTGATAAGCTAATAATAGGTAATAGACAATTTTTAAAAAGTTGCAACCAGTATATTTCATTGAATAGACAAACTAATATGAAGGTTTCTGATAATAGAACATCAATTTAAGGTACCAGTCATCATAAAAAAAAAAAAAATCTATATCATATAAGAACGCAAGGCATACATGATTTTGTACGTAACTGCCTCTTAGGGTTTTTTTAATAGTGATATGTATGAAGTGATTGGACATTTAAGGTTTGATCCAAATTTACTGGTGTTGAAATAATAATAATAATAAGAAGAAGAAGAAGAAGAAGAAGAAGAAGAAGAAGAAGAAGAAGAAGAAGAAGAAGAAGAAGAAGAAGAAGAATAGTCGTAGAGAATGTAATTAATTCAATATCTTAAACTTATATGTGCACTAGCATAACCTGTATGTGAATGCTATGCCGAAGAAAAAAATTACATGCCTGCACAAACACGTAACAATGGAAAAATTAGCACATCCAGCCCATCAGGTCACTAACGGACTCCACCGCCCTCTGGTCAACGTTGTTCAACCGATCACTGGCCCAACCCGGATCAAGAAGATCCAAGGCCTGTTCTAAGAGATGAAAGGTGAGCTCCTCATCTTCCAGGACTACCTAGATCTCTCCCTAAACGACCAGAAAACTCAATGGGTACCTCTCAGCCCTTTGGGACAACAAGATATTGCTTGCCAAGACCCCTCAGCAGGAAAACATCATCGAACTGTCCGAGGCTGTCTGGGTAGTTACACATGACTCACCCGTCTCATGTTACATCAAGGAAATACACACTACCCAACTCCACCCATTCCAACCAACATCGTCATAACAGGGCCACTGCTGACCCTGATCCCCAATGTTTGATGGCAGAATCAAATCATGGCACAGTGCTGTTTTAGTATGCAATCTCATCTATGGTGTGATCTCAAGATTTTTAACAGGTAAAAAAAAACCAAGAATAGTAGAAAATCTAATGGTCCTTGCTTTGCAGTGCGCTCGCTTTGCTTGTGCAAAAAATAAAAACATTAAGCTCCGTATGTACAGGCAAGCAGTAATACTGAACTGTGCACGCTAACATCGTCGATTGATTATAATTTTTTAGACAATTATTCCCGGTATATATTTTTTTAGAAAATGTAAGGGTTCTTGCCTCACCATGAAGTGAAGTGAGGTTGCTAATATCAGGCGAGATCGCATACCAAAGCAAAAGCAAGACTTGACGATCCTGCAGCAGGCATACGACGATTCTCAGCATACCAAGAGCCAGTTGATATGAGCTTTCAGTCAGCTCCCATATCCTCAGAAACGAGCATTCTGAGCTGCAAGAGTTCTATGCGCAATGGCTGAACCTGGAGGAGCAGTATCACCTCCTCAAACGCCACGGGTACACCTTGCACATTCTTAGAGAGGTCATCATTGAAAGAATTCCTACCGAACCCTTGTCCAAAATAATTGATTTGTCAAAATTAATACCCTACCCTCGAGGATTTAAGAACGAGCCTGAATATTTACTGCCGTCAGATACAGCAGTTTAACACCCATTCAGTCAGTAGGAGAACCAGTACTCTAACCGGAGGGCATGTGCCTCATCGTACCAAAGCAGAGATTGAGCTGTCTCGTTGCTCTGTGCCAAATCATGACCACACCAACCAGCCACCACGACACATTGACCTCCCGACAGTCCTGCCAACCCAGCAGCTGCCCAGGCCTCAACACTCCAACCAACAGTATTGCCTCGCT
>NC_090764.1:26747895-26796965 GCF_036898095.1 Palaemon carinicauda
AGAGAATACCATACCTCTGACAACCAGCACTCTGTCTTAAATGATTTTAAGTGATTCATAATAACATTAAATTTGGAAGCCATACTCCAGTGGGATACAATTAGGCTAACATATCATTTTCTATAGGAAATCGAAATGAGAATTTTACTTCTTGAATGCACAACAAATCACTCAAACAACTTATGCAAATACTGAGGGGTTTAATATTATCACCAATAACGCTATTTACCAAATGCATAATACAAGTTAAAACCCAGCAGCAAAATTAACATATAAAGAGATTTACTTTGTTTGAAATTACAGTATTTGTGTACCATTATATATATATACATACATATATATACACACACATATATATATATATATATATATATATATATATATAGAGAGAGAGAGAGAGAGAGAGAGAGAGAGAGAGAGAGAGAGAGAGAGAGAGAGAGAGAGAGAGAGAGAGAGAGAGAAATATTTTTATTCACAAAGGAATTAATGCCATTTGATTTAGCTGTAGAATAAAACCAAGTAAACTCTGAAACCTTAAAGGCAGTCACCACAGCTATTTCAATTAATTATTTGCAATAATTACCTATAAGAATTTTGGTAAACTTTACAGCAATCTAAGGAGACATCTTTCAACTTGGCTTTGCGACCTACACGATACTGATTAAAGGATTTGTTTTTCTTTTACCGCACGATACAACTAGGGCTTTAATTATCAACCTTTATCACACGCAGTCCATTAATTATACGCACTACTAATTCAACATTACGAAGCCATTTGGCAAATGTTTATCAATATATGGGATTTGGGTTACATGGAAAGACGCTGGAGAAAACAAGTAATTGAATGGATTTCTTAATAGTGTTGTGAAATTATTGGTATTATTATTATTACTTGCTAAGCTACAACTCTAGTTGGAAAAGCGGGATACTATAAGACCAGGGGCTCCAACAGGAAAAATAGCCCAGTGAGGAGAGGAAACAAGAAAAAATAAAATATTTTAAGGACAGTAACAGCATTAAAATAAACATTTCTACCATAAACCATAAAAATTTTAACAAAACAAGAGGAAGAGACATAAGATAAAATAGTGTGCCCCAGTGTACCCTCAAGCAAGAGAACTCTAACCCAAGACAGTGAAAAACCATAGTACAGAGGCTATGGCACTACCCAAGACTAGAGAACAATGGTTTGATTTTGGAGTGTCGTTCTCCTAGAAGAGCTGCTTACCATAGCTAAAGAGTCCCTTCCACCCTTACCCATAGAAGAGTGGCAACTGAACAATTAATGGTATTAAAGCAAGCTAAAACTATATTGCAATAAAAATAAATATCTGGGTTTTGTATGGAAAACCGACACCAATCAGCAATTTGATTGAGATAATTCATAAGCAGTAACTTAAGTGTGACATTGTACTTAAAATTCTCTCTTGGTGTTCAAATAACCAATCGAGTAAAATATTCTAAATATCATATATGAACTATTTCTTTTGTTTAAAATCACCTTAGTGAGCATTTGTTAAAAACTTTTAATTAACTGCCATTAGTAGAGTGAATTAATGTTATTATATAATACAAGATACGCAATAGAAGTGGAAAGAGTAGCATCAAATACTGATGATGTATATAAATGTTAATACTTTGAATTGTGTCAGGTGAACTCGAGATGATACACAATTTTGGATAAGGAAATAAAGTAGCAACAAATCTAGGTAATGGATACTCATTTTATATTTCAAAACTGCCAAAAACATAATAGTGTGAAATATATTTTACAAATATGAACACTTTATACTATTCTTCGTTGTTATGATGGCAGAATTAGCGATCAATGGCGCAGATTGTCTTAGGGTTACAAAGACTTTGTAAACTGCATTCACGTCATTGAATACGGTGGTATTTGTCTTTTGACAATTCAAAATAAAGTGTTACTCAGTAAACGCCATTTATTAACAAATATTTCACTATAAGAGATGGTAGCTTTTCCAGAGGAGTTTGCGCAGATGAGCAGACCACATATTAAACTAAATGGTAGTGTTATTACACTGAATATATAATTAAATAGATAATAAAAAAAAGACTTTGTAAACTGCATTCACGTCATTGAATGCCGTGATATTTTTCTTTTGACAATTCAAAATGAAGTGTAAATCTATGCAAATCATTTATTAACAAATATTTCAATCTATGAGATGGTCCTGCAGTGAGCAGATGAGCAAACCACATATTAAACTAACTGGTAGTGTAATAACACTGAATATCGAATAAAAAACCAACGTAGTTAATTTCTAACTAGAATGTTATTTAACTTAGATGTTTTACCTTTTAATTCAAAATAATAGATTGAAATGGTCGTGAAGCCAACAATTTAAAAAACATTAAGAAAATGCAAGAAAGAACAAATTAAAGATTAACGGTTAGGTGTCGGGTTCCAGTTCCAGTTTCATCCGAATAGATGCTCACCAGAACGTCAGCCGGACAAGCAAAACTCAACCCCCGCTCTGTGGTGCCCAACCACAGCAGTGGCCTCCACAGTAAACAGTTTAAACTCCCGGTCCCGGGCTTGGATCAATCTACTGCTAAGCAAATGCTAGGCGAACACGTTACCACTCTACTAACCAAGAAATTAAACTTTCTTTAAAGGAATATTACCAAAACAATTTTGCAGAAACGTTATTCTTAATTCCTATGCAAAAATACCTATACATACAACAGGATTAGCTAACTATAAACGTTCAAACAAAACTCAAAATAGATACATTTTAGGAAAGGATATTGCAACAGATACATATTAAGCAATACTTCATGTGCTGAAAGAACAGTATGCAAGAAAACTCTGTACATTTTTAATGCTATCAATGTCGCATATGGTATTTTTTGTGAATATGAGTGTATATCAAGGACAGGAAAACGACATTTGCTGAAACTCTCCGGAGAAGGTAAACAAATGGAAACTTGATCGTAAATTTTACTGGTGGAACCAGTAAAGGTGATGCAGTGATTAGAATACACAGCATGATTGAAGGTGCAGTTACGAAGAAAACGAGAAATTGAAACCTATAATTATGATACGCAATGTTTATAATGAAGAGGACAATGTGTTAAATTCATTAGCTAATAGAAATCGTTAATTGCAATTAATCTCTAAAGTGTAAGAGTATAACTGTGATTTTCAGAAGCCTACCGCAGTTGGGACGGCCCACATTTTCGAATGTGACCAGGATATTAAAAAAAAAATCATTCATAACAGTGGTGATCAAGTATTTTTATAACGAATAACGCATGATATACATGAAAGATGCCATGTGTTATCTTGCTTATGTCAAATATTTTATTCAGAAGGAATGTATTATCTAGGACGATAGTAAAGTCTAAGGAAATTGTGCTGGTGATAATGAAAATAAAGAGCCATTTTCGAATTTCGTCCAAAAAAAAAGGGGGGGGGGGGCAATTAAAGGGTGAATTTGCAATACCAGAAAGCTCTGGATATGAAACTGACGAAAGTAGCATCACATACTGATCATGTATACATATGTTGAATGTTTTAAATCGTACCAGATGAAATAAAAAAGGTGCAAAGTTTTGAATGTGAAAATGGGGTAGGATCAAAATAGAAATGTTAAAAGATTAAAATCGTAAAAAAAAAAAAAAAAAAAAAAAAAAAAAAAAAAAAAAAAAACACTACGAGTTTACAAATACGAAGTGTTGAAAGTATTACTCTCGGCGGTTATAACAACACAGAAATGGTGGTTCTAATAATCTTAGTGCCTACAGACTTTTTATTAGAAACATCATTCATGGTAATATTTTTCTTTTAATAACTAAAACTAAATAATATTACTAAGCAGACGTCATTTATGATTACGAGCTTGTGTATATACTATACATGAGAGGGGCCTACACAGCATCGAAACGTGTTGTGCAAAATCGGACCAATAGCAAACTCATAAGTACATTTCACTCAAATTCATCATCTGGAAAAGTCACATTATGAATAGATCTGACTATTTCTATTCAATTCTAGCCGCCGGTTCTTAAAACTCGAGCAACCAGGAAGAGAAATACCAGTGAAAAGTTGTTTTACCCCACCTTCAATGATTAATTGATTGATTTAGAGTTTTCAGGCATCCTGACATCTAACCACCTTCAATGACAAAAGTAATAAAGTTCTACTGACAATTTTCATGGTTGTACGTAAAATAAGAATATTCTAATAAATTTAACCTTTAGTAAAATAAACCTATAAAAACTTATCAGAAGAGATGTGAATAAAACAATCATAAAAACTGATTAGAAGAGATATGGCTAAAGCATAATCTTGTGTGGTCAGATTTTGGTTATTTAATATTTTGTAATTCGGTATTCAATGTAATGCAATTGGTAAGAGCAAACGCTCGCACGCAAACGATAAATCTACCGCAAACGGTCTTTAGTATTTCCAGGAAACTCCCTATTAAGACTAAATTCAACTTAATAAAATAACATACATAAATTTTTTTTTTATTATATTCATTTCATTAACAAATTAATCCACTAATTACCTAAATCCTAGTGAATGTCGAAGTTCTAGGAAGGCTGAACGCACAACTACAATCATACACTGTTAACTTCTGAAGGAAATGAACCTGAATGAGCGAATAGGAAGTGTCAAAGAGGTGGTGATGAGGGAACCATCAGAGAACGCCTCAACCCCTCCCCCCTTCCCTCCCTCCCAACTCCCACCCGGGCTCCTATTCAACGCTACTGACAAGACATTTGTAAACAACCGAAAGACAAAAGATAGCTAAACAGGTCATTACAAAATACAAGCCGATAATTTTTACGCTTCAAGTTTTCCAGTGATATCTCCCTTCTTTTGCCTTAAAACTAAGTGCCTCCGTCACCTTGAATAGTTTCCAGTGCTTCTAAAGTTTAATCGAAAGTGGAGTTTCTTACGTACTTAGTATACTGTACTTACTTTGATGGCTGCTTTTCCGGTCCCATACAGCAGGGGAAGCCCACTCTCAGGACCTCCACTGTCGTTTTACCTTGTTCGTTCTGAGTATTTAACGTTTCATATTGCGTATTGTAACAGAGTTACTATACTTTTTTTTCTATAGAATAATGCTGTCATATTTTCGTCGTCAACTTCGTCTTTTCATCTTTCATTGGATAAACGATTTATGTTAATGACGTTTATCTCATTTCCTTATCCTTTTAACTCGCGGTTTACTCTCCTCCAAGTTGTGTCAAAATTGATTCCATTTGGAATAATGACTTGACCTCGATTTTTACTTTTTTCCTAATTACAACTTTCAACTTTCACGTGAGAGAGAGAGAGAGAGAGAGAGAGAGAGAGAGAGAGAGAGAGAGAGAGAGAGAGAGAGAGAAGGAATGTTTAGATTAACTGCTGCTAAATCATATTAATAAAACTCCCACTTACTATTAATTGTGAATGATATTTTCTTTGAGGCTTTTCAAGAGCTTGGTATGCTACCAATATTATTCTCAAGTTATAGTGGAAGAATCCACCTTTCTTTCACTATTTTTAAGTCTGAGTATCAAATGCATTTCACATAGGTATCACTAATCCCTTTTGCATTGTTGTTCCATGTTTCGTATATCTATCCGAGTTCCCAGCCGGTTTGGATTATCTGTATTAACATTACTGGCTATGTATTAGCATTAAAAATTTATTCGGTTCATTTTATATCACGTAGGACTTCCAATGAGTTTTATTAGTAATATTTATATGGGAAATTCAAAATCATATCAATAGAAAACAGATGCATAGGATTATTTGTTGTTACTTTTTTCCAGGCTCTAGGTCAAGGGTCATTATCAAGATGACGGCCCGGAAGTTTCGTGTTCATTGTGAAGGAAGCCGAGCCTACGATGATGTATTTCCCACTAATGTTCAACAATGGATAGAATAGTTCATATAGAAAGTTTTCATCAAACAATATGTATAAGACTCGCGAAAATGTATAACAGGCGTAGGTTGAATGGCATGTCCTTCTGTAATAATCATAGATCGTCCCTTGCTGCATAACTGATATTATATATATATATATATATATATATATATATATATATATATATATATATATTTATATATATATATATATTATATATATATACGTATATATATATATATATATATATATATATATATATTATATATATATACGTATATATATATACACACACACATATATATATATATATATATATATATATATATATATACACAGTATATATAGCCAAAGTTCATAGTTTAACATGCACGCATTTTAATAAAGTGGCTGTTTCTGGTATTGGTTACCTCAGCCCGTGTTCTGCGAGTAAAAAAATAAAGTCAAAAGACTATTTCTATGCCGTTTTTGTTACTGTATACAATGGAGACTTCTTAAATCTAAAGAGTTCCTATCCCCTTTGTCTAAGTATTTTTATAAATCAATTTTAAGATTGCTGCATTATGGAATCCAGATCTCACTGGGTGTACATTTTCGTTCACCGAGGAATGAACTAGGATTCCCGGAGAAATTATGCTGGTTTATGTAAAAACAAATGGTCTATCATCATTAGCCTTTTCAACAGTTAAAAGAATGAATTTCAATAAGACCAAATCCATATCAAGCCTGAACTACCTAATAAGATATATTGAGTACACGATTCTTCTTCCATTATGTTGCAATTTTACATTACCTTTGTACAACATTTTATTTTCATGTTTTTCATCACAATTTTAATTTGCTAAATACGATATCCATGATATTTTGGAACAAATCTCTTTGAAAGACCCAATGTGAACTATATCTTATTGGAACCCGTCACTTTAGAAGCCTTTTTTAAAGTTAAAATTATATAATTTCTGTGGCAGACCAACATCACGTACACAGCAAATCAATCTCGACTCATGGACAATCAGACCTATGATCTTAATTGTACACGAAAATAGATCCCTGGTCATAATTGCAGAAAGAATGGCATTATTAAAATCGAGCTTAATTATCAATTTCCACTATATCAAAAAGGACACAGAAGCCCTGCACGCTGAGAAATTCTTTGTTATGCAAATACAATTCAATGAATTACACAAGAGTCTTTTTGTTTTCTACGTTTGTCGAACATAACTGTTGTTCGTATGCCATTATTGTCGTTATAATTTTTGTTGTCGCCATACTCTGGGTATCCTCAGACAAATAGTTGTATTTCATTTTGTTAATAATACTACATTGCGCCGTGTTTTCAATGTACAGTTGGACACAGTATTTCCTGCCCTCTGTTACACCATTAATTCTCGGAAAGTCCCTGTTTTTAGCCCTACCCATCGCCTCTACATCTCTCCCTACAACATGTTTGGCTATTGGCAGCGCAGTACGGGTGTGACAGGGTGCACTTTCTCAAAGCGAGGTGTACCAAGAATCCCTTTTTCCAACTGTTCATTGGTTATTTCTCTCAGAGGGGAACTATTATTCCGGAATTTAAATCTAGACCAAAGACATGACATTTAGTCTCCACCATTTCTTGTGATGCATGGAGGGTAAACCAAGTGTGAATCTAAAGATTACGTTAACTAAAGAACGAATATTCTATGAGTGTAAAGACAAATACATATTAATGAACTCGCTCTCCCTTCTGCAAGGGGGAAGATCGCCACAGGCAATCTGCTTATATGTGTGATAGTTTTCTTACAACATTTTAAAATACTGGTTTGTTTTTCTATGTAGATAAATATCACTGAGCAGTACCATTTCTTATTCTGTGGTGTAAACTTCAAATCCTTCGGGCGATGTGAAGTCATTAATTAGTTTCTGGAAGGAGGTGAAGTCATTAACTAGTTTATGGGGCAACAGATTAGAAGAAGAAGTAGTAGTAGTAGTAGCAAAAGAAACGGCCAGCTGCAACAACAGTGGTTGTGATATAGTTATTGTTGATGTTGTTTTTACTGATTGCCTAAGACTAGTTAATGAAATCAAACCTAACATAATTCCTCCTCTTACCAATGAATACAATGCTTGCAATAATCCACTAATAAAAACTTATGATAATAACACTTCATCTTCAACGAAGACTGAATTAAAAATCTTTAATGATTTCTTCTCATAAGAACGGCGTTATATCATCATTTTATTCAACCATAAGTTCAAATAATGAGAATTTCTTCCCCTGGGGATAGAGAGGATTCTCAGACTGAACAGGGTAATTAACAAATGAGGCTTGATGGGCGGAGGAAGGAAAACTCGTGCTTCTAATCTAGAAGTCTTATGATATAATGAATAACAAATCGATGTAGACGGTACCACCAGCGTATGGTGAACGAGGTTATAACATGCTTAGTGTCATAAAATTTGATGATGATAGTGAGTTATGGGGTAATATGCCTTACGAGAAAGTTGTTTTCCTGAAAAAAAGGATCGGAGATAAGGATATGTTCGTTAAATAATAAAAAGCAGAGAAAGTGTGAAAACACCAAGAAGAAATAGTATCGGTAATTGGAAAAAGCGGGTACAAAATGGAGTCTCTTACTTCCTGGGCGTTAAAGTCTTTTCATTCCATTACTCCTAGAAGTTTGAATTCCCTTTTGCTTGTCCACCAACATCATCTAGTGTATATTTATTTTCACCACCGCATCATCCTCCATTCTCACCACAAGACCAAACCAACTCGGAACAACATTCACTTTTATCATCTTCACCATCCTTTTCACCACGCCTTTACATCCCAAGAATTCTCGTCATTTCAGTCACTCGTATGCCAGCTATACTATCAAAGAAACTCATTTAAACTGCAGCATTTCTTATTTTGTTAAAATTTCACATCTAAACTTTACTTTCTAGATAATCTAGAAGCTACGTTGGCTTACCAGTTACTTGTAATCTAGGTCTGGCATCCATGATAATCTACTTCTATTCTAAATTTGTGCTTATACCCTACTATCTTCTTTGGTTAACATAACATGCGATTTACGCATTTTCTAATCCTTATTAACCATCGCTCTCAGATATAAATAGAAATAAACCATTCATCATTACCCTCATTCATATAAATTCTAACTGGTAAATTTTTCTTCTGAAAACACATTAGAATTCAACACTACCATTAACAAAGATCAGAAACTCTATAAGCCGTTACTGAATCTTTCTCTGGTACTATCAACGACTCACGCCATCTTATTAGCCAAAGCTCATAATGGATTCCTATCGATGCATTTATTTATATCACATTTCTAATAACTAATCTACCATGTGCTTTACCTGCTACACAAGGTCATCTTGTATTCATTGTTACCATCTCTATCACATTTAACTCATACACAAATACACATACCCAGCTTACATATTTCTTAGCCGACACAACAAAATTAAACCATTCCATAAATATTCAGTTTTTCTACAATCTTAAACATATATTCTTTATCCATTTTCGCTCTTGTATCTTTCAAATCTACCTCTACACTCGGTTGAATTCGACAATTCTTAAAACTACTTTCCATTTGTAATAACACACATACACTCACTCACACACACACACACACACACACACACACACACACACACATATATATATATATATATATATTTTCATATTGAATATATATAAATATTTATACTGTATAAATGCATATATTATATACATATATGCATATATATATATATATATATATATATATATATATATATGTGTGTGTGTGTGTAAATGTATATATGTGCATGCATGTATAGGTATGTGTATAATAAAAAATAAAGTCCTATATACCAAGGCACTTTCCCCCCCCCCTTATAATAAGGATACCTCCAGAATAACACAAAACAGTCATTCCTAGAGCCTTCCATGCAAAAAGCTTTAACAGTATCATCCATTTCATATATCTAAAACATATGAATCATCATTGGCTGTCCATCATTCACACCCCAGCATGAATTGTGCACTGTGTACTCATTAGTATCTCCAAATATTAGTACAACTCCATGTTACCATATTTCCCGTTCCGTAGATAAATATAACCTATAATCCTCCATTCTCTCTATGTGACCAGACCACCTGAAATTACTCTAATGTGTTTTTATATCTTTCAGCCCTTTTTGTTTCTCTTACACTTCAGTAACATGACAATGGATGGGTATACATGAAAGCTTCTGGTCATTGACACTTGATAAACTTAATAAAGATTCTCATTTCATAAATCAGAAAAGATACCAAAAACATTATGCACCCACAAACAGATCACGATAATCTGGTTACTGATAACGCAATATAAAAACAACACTTGTTACATAGGAACACATCAGAGAAATGTTTGCGTCACTTTCACTGTACAATAAAATATCCATGAAGCTTGTCGTATTGCCTACTGCATGTCAATTATAACCGCATAACAGGCTCACACTGGTATATTAATACTTTTACATACCAAACAAAGGAATTTTGACATTCATTTACAATTGCATGCACTACTATTTTGATATTACTTGCAAAAAATGGCAGATTTGGCAAATACAGTTTTAAATTAATTTTTCTTTATAAAATTTTATACTGCATGCATATTCATCATCCTTATGTATAACAAGCTCCGGTTATATCCTAAACAAATAAATCATTTACTTAATTGGCTTGAATACATGTGACTAAAGTAATCCAAGACACTGTGCGAATTCCATTTGTTCTTAAACTGAAAATATTTTGAAAGAAAATGATGAATGAAAACCGTTTAAGCTTGAAAATCACCATCATTCTATTCACAAGTGTTGTAATCTCTCTCTCTCTCTCTCTCTCTCTCTCTCTCTCTCTCTCCACACGTAGACACACACATACATACATATATATATACATATACATACATATATATATATATATATATATATATATATATATATATATATATATACGTACACACAAAAGTATATAAATATATAAATATATTAATATATATAGTTATAAATATATATATACATATATATATATGCACAGTATATATAAATATATATTTATATATACTATATACATATACATATATATAAATATATATCTTTCGTTAAATTAAAACGAGAAACAAACTTATGGCCCAGGGAGGAAGGCAAATGTCTTAATATCCATCCTGCTACTATATGATAAAAAAATTAAATGCTGCCATTAAAATTATTAATTTTGACAGGTTATACACCAGCTGAGAAAATCCAAATATGTTGTGCTTACCAGAATAGAGAATATGGCTGCAGAATATTCTGTTCTATCATGTTTCTCTTGCGTCAACATAATGTAGTGTTTATCTTATAAAGAAAAGAAGTTATATCAGACTAAAAACTGATTTATATGTAAATACATTTCATCAAATGAATTCATATTTCATGAAGGACAAAGAACTTTAAGTATGAGTGAGATTAATTAAAAAATGATCACGTCTTCATCACTTGTACGATTCCAGGAGACACCTCAGCATTCAATCTCTAAAAAATTTTACACTTCCTAAATGAGAATTAAAAGTACTGTAAGTATTACATGCCTTGCCAGGTATAGGCTTCAAGTGAATATAAGAGGGGTAAAAATGTGAAATCTTTCATCTAGATTTCGTATAAACGACTAGCCTCTCTTTATAGTGAAATTCCTTTAACAGATGGAAGGGAATTGGGGTCGACAAGTCATCTTTAAAAATTTATGTATTTAGCTTTGATTAAAAAAAAATCTGCACCTAATTACACATATCTACAAATACACTGACACGATTATGTATTACATACTCTTTAGAATAAAATGAAATTATGTTATCAAATACGTTAATTTCGTTCAGAAATTCAGGAAGAAGTAAAAGTACTGTAGAGACAGTGAAACACAAATATAGATACAGAGAAAGAATAAATGAAAAAAACTTTTATAGATAAAAGAAAAAAATTACTGTTAAACGGGAGTTAAATCCTGTAAACGTTGCTCTTTAATTCTTCGAAGGTCGTAATGCAAGTGGTTGAAAGACAGGAATGACCTTGTGTCAGGAACAACAGAAAAGGTAATAATATAGCTGAAGATGAAAAAAATATGCTCGAACATTATTCTTGAGGGCTTTTGTTTTGTTTTGGCCTTTTTACCCTTTTGAATGTATCTATTTTCTTTAAAAATTGCACGTGATAATTCCACTCTAGAGAGATACTATACACCAAAAATATTATGTAAAAAGCTTTTATGGCATCACATTGCATTCTCTAGAGCAAATAGAATGGAAGACCTTGTACATTAAAAAAATTCAAACCCAAAAGGAACTAGCTAAAATCCTGGTTAAGGTACGGAAATTTGATATACAAATTTTCCTCGAGGTATAAGGTATTCACAATTTAAAATCAATTCACTTTAATAGAACAAATGGGACTAAATATCAGAAAGTATAAAAAGATCACTTACGAACAAATGAAAAAAAAAAAAAACTCTAAAGATTACAGCATCTTGTACAACCGAGGGCACAAGTTCGAATTTTAATGAGGGTAGATGATCATAATACTATAATATTTCTTTTGGTGTAAGTTGTTCCCCTAAGAAGCAACGAAATTATCATAAAGTGGTATTTGTGGCATAAATTTTGAAGCAGAGAAGTCACACGTGAATTATTAACGGAATTATCACAAGGATGTATTGGTTACATCCTTAACAATTAGCTAAAATAGTATGTGGTGGAAAAAAAAGGCATAAATGATTAGTGAAGAAAAAAGAGTGGCAGCTAGATTATAAGAGAAAATATGTTACAAGAACACAAAATGGATAAAGTAGTCAAGAATTGTTACATAAAAGGGTGGTTTTTAACAAATCAAAGAGGGGAAATGAAATTCATCTATATACACACACACACACACACACATATATATATATATATATATATATATATATATATATAAAATTACATATATATATATATATATATATATATATATATATATATATTTATGTATATATATATAAAATTACATATATATATATATATATATATATATATATATATATATATATATATATATATTTATGTATATATACATATATATCTAAATATTTATATATAAATATATATACTTAAATATAATATTATATATATATATATATATATATATATTTATATAGTCATATATATTTAGATACATTATATATATATATATATATATATATATATATATGTATATATATGTATATATATGTGTGTATGCATATGTATACACACATGTGTGTGGCGGGTGCCTATGTGTTCAAAATTCGTGTTTTTATAATCTAATAAATTACACTAACTTATTTGTCGTCGAAACATTTCGCAAAACCCTATATTCAGTTCTTACGGCTTTAAAAGCTTGAAGATGCTATAATTAAACTGTTTATATCCGAGATGATGATAAATCATTAGCACTCAGCTACTACAATTAATTTTTTTCCTAAGTCTCCCTCGCTACCAGCATTAATTCTCATCAAGACAATGGATCCCTCATTAAAATTTCACAAATTCCTATAAGATAAATATTCAACGAATAATCACTGCTTCCTTTGTACTATAGGATTTTCGTAGAGTGTAATACTTGAATGGCATACATTTTAATTGCAAAAATATCAATTATTAATGATAAGAGAAATGACTAGATTAATCAGCCGCCTTCCTTCGAATGCAGAATGACAGAAGCAATCAGGGAAATGCATATTTAAGGTAACGGTCTTAGTGATTTCAAGAAACCTGGTAGGCCATTGGAATTAGTAATATCAAAATGTAACTTAATTCACTATTCACACAAATGGGAATATCTTTTGTCTAAATAATGGAGTTACTGTTTTTATTTACTTGCTTACTTTTAATTTTACATAACGTTCATCAGATTCCCCTATAAATCAATTGATAATATTTCTATTTCTCAGAGATATATTAATGCGTTTTCAATTGCAAGGTGATATTTAGTCTATTTTCTCCATGGTCATTTTCTAATCATAAGATCTGGTAAATTATTTTTTATGTAATCAATTCAGGATATATAAATGACCACACACATCCAAGAAGATTTAAAATAGAAATCAAAGTTGTGTGGTCACCCATCACAGCCTGAAAAATAGTAGGATATAAGATGTATGAGAAAGCAAAGGCAAGATGCAATAAATTTTACTAATTAATGAAACATTAAATAAAACAGTACATGTATGCATCAGGCTACTCATTATACAGGCCTATACCTAGATTGACGTCATTCCCGTTATTTTTCCTTAGAACGATTGTAGTATACACATGTCGGCTCAGGCATAGGAAATGAGAAGTAAAATCCCATTTTACTAATCAGAGAGGGCCTAACATACCCCAACCTAACCTTAGCACACACACACACACACACACACACATATATATATATATATATACATATATATATATATATATATATATATATATATACGCACACACATATATATATATATATATATATATATATATATATATATATATATATATATATATATATATATATGTGTGTGTGTGTGTGTGTGTGTTGAATGGGGATGACAGGAAAAAAGGTTATTTGTTGAAATAAATATTTGTACATTTTAAGAAGAATTGATAAGTTGAGAAAAGCAGAGATACACAAGGGAAAGGTTAAGAAGTTTTAACCATCCGTGAAACAGTAGATCACTGGTGGTTTGTTCGCGTAGAAAGAATATCAATGATAGGTTATTAGAAAGCGTGTAATTTCGAGTTGCTACGTGGGAGAAGGAGAGAATTACATAAATAGTGATTTAATGAGTTATTTAATGGGTAGTTCAGTTTTTTTACACACTTTTTTTAATTCCTTCAACACCAAAGACTAGTCTTGAACTATTTTGTAAATAATATACGTTTTATTTAGGCATTTACGATGTGGTCTCTTGTTCAAGTTGAGGAACCTCATAAGTTTAATGACCTGAATCCACAATATGGTACAAAACTATGAACATTCATTTGAAAAGATAAATCAGAGTTTACCTTTACAGCATTTGGTACTGTAATAAAACTTAATTAAAGGAGATTTGTTAGTCTATTTCATATTCAATCTTATGATTAATTATTACCTTTAAACTAAGGGAGACATCTATTTACGCGTATATAACAATACATACGCATCTATATAAATCATATTTATAAAACGGTCCCTCTAAAAATAAACGCTTATTAAATTTACTGAATATCTGCCTCTGTTCATGCATCCATCCATAAAAAAATGCAGCACAAAAGAATGGGAGTGTGTAAAACCCATAAAAACTCGAAGCCTTGGGCAACGAGGAGGAAAAGTCAAGTTAGTTTACATCAAGTTACGATTCGGTTCCTTTTATGTGTCTGGGAAAAAACGAGAAACTTTCTCTTTTCCTCGCAAACTTCAGATGTGAAGATATACAACTAAAGTTGATAGCATGAAAAAGAGATCCACTAACAGGGATTATTTGGCCCCTTTAGGTCGAAGGGCCATCTGCTTAGGTTACAGAAACGCCTTTGTCCCAAAGGCTATAGTTCCCTTTCGTCAAAACCGTCCTGAGAGGGGAAAACTTTTCCATTAAAATTCCCGGGGAAATTCGTGTGGCGTTGACACTTCCTGAATGACTCCTACTGGAGACATAACACCAAACTATCTGATTCTTCCTATTGTTTTTTTTTTTTTTCTTTGTCAATATTTTTGTAGGTGATGAACAGTTGGATGATGTCGGGCTATTTCATCCTCCTCCTTCTTCTTCTTTTTTTTTTGGACAATATAGCCTACAGTCCCGCGCAATTTTCATTTTTTCTCCCTTCAACTTTCTTTTACTTATGTATAAAGTTTTTAATTTCTCATCTGATTCTTGGCAAATAATGTAGAAAACCACACTCGTTCTGGTCTTGAACAATCCTACCCTCTCTCTCTCTCTCTCTCTCTCTCTCTCTCTCTCTCTCTCTCTCTCTCTCTCTCTCTCTCTCTCTCTCGTCTATAATAAGCTTTTAAATTTCAGTTAGATCTTATCAAATACGTAGCCACTTCGACTCGTTATATCATTGCTCAATCATGCCGTTTCATCGCAGAATAACTCCCAGTCTTTATTAGCTCTTTCCTAGTTCTCTCTCCCTCCTCTTTCTATCTCGACATGGACCTGAGTTTGATTTCGTATTTGCTTTTTTTCAGCTGCAGTACAGAGGTCACGTTCCGTGTTTTGTTTCCTAATCAACAATGCTTTGCGCGTATAATGAAAGTACCTCCTACTCTGTCAAGAGTCGTCTCTTTAACAACTTTCATTTTGTAAGGAAGAAATTACTATCTAAAATAAAAAAAATAAAGTTACAAAAGAAATGTGAAGGGTTTAATAGGATTAATTAATGCAAAAAATTATTATAATTTAATGTCAATAAAATTTATAAAGGTTTCGAATGTAGATTATCATGAGGTTATAAACTTAAACAAATCGGTAAATAATTTCAGTGTGATATCACTTACGAAAGACTAATCTGACATGATGAAAAATAAATGTATTGATGATATATTTGTTATATGTAAAAAAAAAAAGAAATATGATATTACATTGGTATTTTCGGTATCAACCTTTTTTATATCTTTTTTTTTTTTTAAATTGCAATCTATCCCAGTTTTATAGCAAATGAAATGTCAAGCCGAAACCCTCATCTTCGACATTTCTCTTTCAGCTTTCATTAATAATCATGAAAAATCATATAAATAATAATGAATAAGAAACTAACCTCCCCTTTACTCTATATAGCCTTTTCGGTTTCAGGTGCAATTCCCTTTTTGTATAGTAAGAAAATTCCCTTGATGAGAACAAGATGCATTCCAAAAGTGGGTTCTTCAATTGAAAACTTCTCAAAGGCTTAAAGGTTTAAATTCCGTTCATGAATGGCAGGGGCAAGGGACAGAGACATTGCCCTATCGAGCAGAACAATGTCCTAGAGACTGACCATATATACATATGATCAGCGCCCAAGACCCTCTCCATCCAAGCTAGGACCAAGGAGTGGCTGCTGATGACTCAGCAGATAGACCTATAGGCTCCCCCAAACCTCGCTATCCTTAGCTCACAAGGATGGTGAGATTGCAGCGACCAAAGAAACTAACGAGTTTAAGCGGGACTCGAACCCCAGTCTGGCATTCACCAGTCAAGGGCGTTACCACATCAAAATGCCTTCTGAAGAATTCTAAAATAATATGATGAAGGATGATCTGTAAACTGTTCCCAAGCTTACGTTTCTTGGATTTTAGGAATAAGAGGATACACATCACGGGATCGTGACTAACTCCCAAGTAAGGCTGCATCTAAAATATCTTGTCCTCTTTAATAATGATAACAATTGAACCGCGCAAGATATATTATCAGATGCCACCTCTTCTACTTGTCTGTAAACTCATAGACATAACCACTGCCATAGGCCAGAAAATGCACTTTAATAATAAAAGTCCCTTTACGAAACCATTACAGTCACTTAACACTCAAAATACTGACGTTTTCTCCCTTGAAAAAAAAATGACAGGACTTATTCATGCTTTAAATGCTGGCGCCAAAGATCTTGAACATGTGACGCAGTCTGTAAAACGAATATTTAAGACAATACATAGACGCAAGAGACTGTACTGAATGTGTTTCATACACCCTCATGCACTGTAATGCTGTTGTATTTTTATCTCTCGCTCTTTACCGTACAAATACAAGAACAATCTGTTCAAGCTTGCCATCGTATGTTTCAGATTGTTTGAGTTTTTGTGACATTCTTGCTCTCAACTACTTGTATATAAGCTCTTTATCTGTTGAATAAACTTTATTTACATTCCCCTCGCCACTCTGCTAGAACCTAACATTTACGCCATATTGGTGACACAAATGTGTCAACACATCTTTTAGGTTCTAACAGAGAGGCGAGGTGAATGCAAGTAAAGTTTATTCAACAGATAACGAACTTATATACAAGTAGTTGAGAGCAAGATGTCACAAAAACTCAAACAATCTGAAACATACGATGGCAAGCTTAACCAGGTTGTTCTATTTTCAGTGTGGGGGAGAGAGCGAGAGATAAAAAAAAAAGCAATAGCATTTAGTGTATGAGTGCGTATAAAACACGTACGATACATGACAATGAAAAGTTTATACCATTGTTGGATATAGTGAACACTCATGGTCAATATGAGGAACATTTCCTTAACTTTGGACATCGACCAAAATTTCTATTGACTATTATGGAAAATATAATGAACAATGACAGATTAAGTAACCTTTTGTGGATGAGTTTTCAGAAAATCACAGGACCAGGAGAATATTGTTGAATTGACTTTGTATGTTGTTTCATCACTTATAATATGTTTCTTTCAGAACGTCTAATTATCTCATTCATGCGTTACATTTTAGTTCAACAGTAGTAATTAAATCAAAAGTATTCAATGATTTTCGCATTTCCATGCTTCTGTTTCCCATGCCCATAGAAATTAATGTACTTTTCTAGGCTGACTTTGTGTTTTCAGTTTCAAATATGTAATTCCCATTCATAAAATTACAGTGGTCTTACTTTCTGTCCATATTGTTTTATTTGATATTTTTTTAAAGGTTTAAAGGCCACGCTCATGAATGGCAGAGGCAAGGGACAGTTACATTGCCCTAGCAAGCAGGACAATGTCCTAGAAACTGATCATATGTACATATGACCAGCGCTCAAGCTCCCTCTCCACCCAAGCTAGGACCAAGGAGAGCCAGGCAATGGATGCTGATGCCTCAGCAGATAGACTTCTAGGCTTTCAAACTCTAGTGCAACCCCTGATTCCCCAATAAGAACACCAAGGTGAATCCATCCACACTCATAGATAGATACATGTAAACTAACAGATGGTTATGATAATACGAATTTATTCTTTCAAAAACAATAATAGAAGACAACTTCAGTGAAGGTTACGACATGAGATGTGAAAATATAAATACGTTATTAGATTTCAAATTTACAAAAACATTTACGGAAAGCAAAATATCAGCCACCATATTGTAAATACTTCAATATTCTACCTTATGGTAAGAATATTAATAGAATTCTTGATGATATATAATATGAAAGACGATAATTTGTTGAAACTCCATATTCGAAATTGCGTTATATAATCTAAAATAAAGAAAAACAAAGTACATAAAAGGACGATAATATGAGCTTTTCGGTAGCTGTCACTAGTGAAAAATGCCAAAAACATATCCCGTGTGGTCTACTTCGTTTAGGTTTGTAGTTTTTTCTTTTACTTCTTTTTATTCAAAATGAAAAAGAACACTTTTACGGTAGATTATCCGCAAGAAAGAGATAAAAATCCGCATTTTGTCTTCTGAACTATTTCCCCTTTACTTCGTACTCAGCTAAAACAGACCTACAGACAGAGATCTATGTGGAACAAGTTGGTGAGACTTATAGAGCCGGGAGCTTTTTCAGTTGAAAAAGGGATTTTGGCCTCAATCTCTTAGCGTCTTAAGAGGATATCTCAGATTTACTACACCATCCATTTTGGCCAGTAAAGTTCTGTTGTTCTGACGACTGCGTGTGAAATTTATTTGGCTTACTAGAGAGTAGATTGGTACAAAATTATAATTTGGTGGCATAGGAAATAAGACTTGTCTTTACAAGTATTAAGATTCAATTTATTGTTGTTGTTTTTATTACTTTTTATGGCAACAGGGAGAAAAGTTAATATAAATTAAATTGAGAAGGGATTCCATTTAATCAAATAGGAAAGAGTGACTCTAGAAAAGTAAATATTAGCATATTTCTAAAACGTTTCAATTAAGAGGAAAATGAAAATCTACCGAAAGGTACACTCTTTAAAAAATAAATAAATGAAAAATAAATGAATAATTGTTTAACCTGAAAAAAAGGATAAAAGTGGTTCTGTGAAGAGGGGAGCAGGGTTTTAACTCTTGATGTTTTCTAAACAGTTCCTGTAGATATCTATTTTTTTCTTCTTGAATAAATTCTAACAACCAACTATTGCATTTCCTCTTAACATTCGACTTTCCCCCATTCGTTAAAAGTTTCATGATTTTCAACAGTAAAAAACAGATTCTTCCTTTATTTTCATGAAATAGAATTTCTGTTTCATCTTACATTCAGTAACCGAGTCGAAGTCAGGATCACCAGGTTTTACTTTTCATTTTATATATAAGGAAAAGCTCTTTTATATGATAAATCATAAAGATTAAGTATTAACTTCATATAACATCTCCGCATTAGGGTTCAAAAACAGACTATCTCAATTATTTTATTATATAAATGCTTTAAATACAGTCACTGGCAGCAGACAATGGTCTGGTATCACCCTTTTCCTTTTAATCAGTAAATATTCTATATCAAAATATCCATACATTACTTTTCTAAAATGTTTTTACCCCTTCAATCTCATATATATATATATATATATATATATATATATATATATATATATATATATATATATATATAAATATATATATATGTGTGTATATATATATATATATATATATATATATATATATATATATATATATATATATATATATACTGTATGTTCTCTCAATTAATATTTACTGCTGCAGGTATGATAGTATGCCGTACTACCTGGACAATTCTCATGATACGTGTCAATAGCTGGCAATTTTATTGCACTGTATCCAATGCAGAAGAACGACTATTAAAAAGATGTTATTCTCTTCAGGAACAAATTGTCGCCTACAGTCCGTGGTGAATGACCATCTCTCTCTCTCTCTCTCTCTCTCTCTCTCTCTCTCTCTCTCTCTCTCTCTCTCTCTCTCTCTCTCTCTCTCTCTCTGGGCTAAGGACATTCACCCATTCGTCACAGGTCATTCTATTTACTTAGGGCTGCAATTGCAATGATACTAAATATTACAGAACTGGCATTTATATCCTATGAAATGATGATGGATTAAGTGTACTGATATTATATACCTAAATATATCATACAAGGCTCTTCTCCTGAAGAGAATTCCACTCTAAGTTTTTCGCCCATAAGTTATAGCATCCTTGTCACTCTGCATGGACGTATACATGATTTGACTAGATTATTATTAGGTATAACTCTGTGGGTTATTCATTCCTCGCTAATGTGACTCATAAAATGGAAAATGGAAGCTTTATCCTCGGTTCCATCTAGGATTACGACTCAATAGTGAGAAGCCTATCCAAAACTTCCAAGAAGCTGGTAAATAGAGAGATCATTGTGGCTCTTAAAAATATACCAACCAACAGACAAACACACATACACACAAACACAATTATATACACACATTATATATATACATATGTATATATATATATATATATATATATATATATATATATATATACAATACAAAAAAAAATGCAACTGATTATATTCAACTGCAAGGAAACATACATTTATATACATATATATACACAAACTATCGAAATAATATAGAATGAATGAATAGAAAGAAAAATGTCAGCACTGATTGATCACCAAAAATCTTAAAAGATATTTAATAAGCCAATCTTTTGTGCAATTGAAGAATAAAATGACCGAATGTGTTTTTCAAAAGTAAAATTTGCAATAAAAAACAACACAAAAATCTAAAGTTGAAGAACTGCAGTGTAATAAATGAGATCCCAGAGAGAGATATGAAAATTGTGATTGGTGACTTCAATGCTAAAGTTGTAAGGCACAATCAGAGTATAGAGAATGTGATGGGTTTTGAAGGTCTTGGCGAGGTTGGAAATAAAAATGGAGCTCATTCAGCAAACAATCTTGTCATTGGAAGTACTCTTTTCCAGCATAAGGAACTCTACAAATATAGATGGACCTCACCATGTGGCAATTACAATACTTAAATAGATCACATAGTCATTAATAAAGAGGGAAGGAGGACTCTGAGAAATGTAAGAAACTATAGAGGTGGAGACTTTAGTAGTGGTCACCAGCTCCTCATTGCCACACTGAAATTAAAACTGAGAGCACCCAACAGAAATGTAGATAGAATACTTAGGTTTGATATAACTAAGCTTCTGGAAGATGAGCAGAGAGAAACATTTGAAATTAAATGTAGAAATCGATTTGCATTCTTAGAGACTTTAAGAGATGAAGAGCAGACAATTGATGACGAATGGTGTGATATTAAGAACATATATCAGTCAGTTGGTAGTGAAGTTTTGGGACATGCAATTACAAGGAGAAAATCATGGATATCAAAGGATTCGTGGGATAGTATAAAAATGAGACAAACACAGAAATTGATTGTTGAAAGTTGTCGAGGAAGTGATGAAAATTGCAAGGTAGAGTGAGCATGTCAAGTATTCCAGCATTGATAGTGAAGTCAAAAGAAAAGCCAGAAATGACTGGACTATTTAGAAAGGAAGGTAAATGAGGCTGACAAAGCTATTAATTCAGGGAGTGGCTATGGTGTAAGAAATGCTCATATAGTTATCAAATCTCCACGGGGCAAAGAAGAAGTATATGAGTATCAAAAAGAGTAATGGACCTATAATAACAACAGAAGATGAAGAAAGAAAACATTTGATGGAACACTTTAGTGATGAATAGTCATGAATAGGAGATATGAAGGGAATAATTTGATTGATATACATGGAGCTGATGAAGACCTCCATGTGCTCATGAATGAATTCAGAGAGAAAAATTGATGAAAAACTGAGAGATGAACAAGTAGGATTTAGAAAAGGTAGAGGTTGTACTAACCAAATTTTAATTTTGAGGCATGTTGTACAACAATGCATAGAGTATAGAAATCCACAATTGGTGGCATTTGTGGACTATGAAAAAGCCTTTGATAATGTGTCCGGCCAATTTTGTGGAGAGTCCTGCATTATTATGGAATTCCTCTTGAATGTGCAATTTTGATTAAGTCAGCTCATGAGTATAGCAATTAAAAGTTAATGTTAGTGGAGTCCTATCAAATGAATTTCCAATGAACAGCGGAGTATTTCAAGGGAATGTTTTGTCACCTATGTTGTTTATTCTCCTCGTGGATTTGTAATGCATGGACCAGTTGGAGATGGTGGAGAAGGATTGGCCTGGATTGGTAACATGAAATTAGCTGACCTAGAGTATGTTGATGTCACAGTCCTTAATAGCAGAACACCGCATTACCACATGATTTGCAATGCTTCCTTACTAGAATGCATGAAATATCACAGGAGATTGGGCACAGGATGAATGTATTTACTGTTCCAAGCTCCAGAGATACAATGGATGCTTACATACATCAAATTCTTTCACATCTACAGTAGTTCTCAACAGACCTTTGTGTAAAAGATCTTTTTCCTATAGTGCTTACAGTACTAGATAATATAGATTGTAGAGAATATCTCATAAATGTAGAAATGTAGACCTATGGTTAGTGAGTTCTCTAACATATACCTAGCTAAATTTAGTACATGGTACAAATTACGAGGATGAAGTTAAACCCTAACAAAATTCTAAATAACATTTAAAGTAAGTCAAGGTTACTGGATCCTCCCAACCCAAATCTTTTCATCGGTAATGTCTCTTTACCTACATACGGCTAGTATCAAATTTTAGGTATAATTCTCGATTTCAAATTCACATATGAGTAACACTCCTAGCCTGTCTCTTCTTCATTTGTACAAACAAAAAAAATGGTATATTGAGAGACTTTCCAGATTTTTGGTTAGAATTCTCTCCTTAGAATACGTGTTAATTCATTTATTTTGTCAGGTGATGAACAATATTCTCTCTTCAAGTTTTCCAACCAATACTTGAGGTCTACATAATTACTTATCTCTGATCGGGATATCAATCTCTTGCACCGTCAGTCAATTAGCTCATTGAGCAAGCTGTACAAGATTTTTCATAAGTCTGCCCTTCCATTGTGTTAAGATATTTCCTGACTGTGCCATCCATTATGCTATACCAGGTATGCAGTCAATGAAAACCGTTTTGCCTTTCGTTTCAAAATGCTCAATACTACAAAGTATTCAAGAAGTTTCATTCTTAGTGGGGCAGATAAGTGAAACAATCGTTCATTTGATGATACAAGCATGAAATTTGGCATAATTATTTAATTTGCATTAGATTTTGAGAAAAAAGTGCTAGCCACTTGAAATTCCAATATGGCGGCCATTTTCCAAGATGGCCGCCATATGGTCCTTTTTAAGGCAGAATATTGCAGTATTACGTGCCCTTAAAGTTCTTACTCAGATACTTGATGAGTTCTCTTTGTCTGGGTTTGATGTGGAAACACCACTAATCATTCTGAGGGTCCAATATGGCAGCCATTTTACAAGATGGCCGCCAAATGACGTCATTTTCTACATATGCCAATGTCTAAGAGTCCATATTTCAAATAATACTCAACCTACTCTGGCCAAAAGTCTATTCATTGTTCATCTGTCTTTTTTCCTAGGAATTCTGGGAAGGGCAACTACAGAGTAGAGTACAGAATAGTCCATTCTTTACACTCTTGCACCTTCCACCACACTCTGTCTTGCATCCACACTTTGTCAGTTCACGGCAGCTCTTGGAAATGGGTTCCAGCATTGTCCATACAACTTCCCAGTCATCACCGTTTTTTAACCATCCCCACTTGGAAGGACACTGAGGTTCTGGCTGACGATTAAAACACTGCCCCCAAATATGACCTGCTTGGTAGGCTGCTCGTTTGGCATGCTCCTTCAGTACACTTTTTGTTGGTGGAATCATGTCATATGACCTCTGCTTTCGCGCAAAGAGATCAAGCCTTGCCTCGTCTACAGAAGATGTTGTACTCGACCGGTCATACATAAGAACCACATATTTCTCCAGAACATGTAGATCAGACTCCTCAATCTCAGATGGCCTGCGGCTAAGTTTTGCAAAGGTGGCAGAGGCATCATTGAAGACATCCCATGTCTGCCATGCTGTCTTTTTCCCTTTGCCATTGAAACCTGACACAACGTCACACCCAGTAAAGGCATGGAAGAATACCATCCCGTTGGTCTTCTCTGATCCTAAGATGGACACTAGGTCATGAATAGGAATCCATCTAGTGTGCTCACCTTTTCCAAATCTAATCCACATTTGCTCCAGGCCGATTGCTTTGAGAGAAGGCATCTGTGATATGGCAATCACAATGACGTCTGTGTCGTTTGCGTCGATCATAACAGATTTGTAGCCTTCCGTAGCTGCATGCCAGGCATGTAAGAATATACTTGTGTCAGCCTCCTCATGTGTACAGGGAGCCAATTCCTCTAGGCTCATGTTGGTGTAACTGGCACTCGTGAGGGCATCTTCTTCCTTCGTCACAATGACTACATTTTCCGTAGTCATTTTAGCTACTGCATCAGCAAGAAAGTGGAAGAGCTCTGTCTTGTTAGCACTGTTGCGGAGGAAACTCTTCCAGTTTGCAGGCGTTTTATTCTTTTCAGTAACTCTCCTCCTGATAGCTTTTCCTCTTTTTGATCTAGCTTCTGACTTCAGACTTGACTTATGATATACATCAAAGATGATGTCTGTTCTCTTGTGTTTTCTACTGTACATTTCTATTTTGGGGAGGATGTCCTTCGTGGCATATTCTTCAAACGTCTTTGATGTCTTTGGTACAACTGCATTTACCAGTGATGAACCATCCACAATGAGGACATCCGAGTCTGGCTTTGACTCAGGTAGTCTCACTTTCACCTGGAGAACATCCAACAAATCAGCCTTACTACATGCGCGTAGGTTACCTTTCTTGGTGAGTGAAGGAGGGTAAGGCTGGTTCTCATGTTTGAAAAATTCTTGTAGGTCACATCCTCTTGTTTGACAGGAGATAAACAGGTGAGAAAACAGTTGACAGTCTTCCTTAAGTACTTTAGTCTCAGATACTTTGGATGACTCTGGCCCAGTTTTGAAGAAGCCAGTATTGTTTTTTTTTATTGTCTTGTAGAAGAAATCTCTATCAGACTGCATCTTCTCCATGAATGTTTCGAACTGTTCTTTTCCTCTCTCATGATGCGTTGCAACTAGTTGAGCAGCAGAAGGATCTACTATGTCATTTGTATCCAGCTTTAAAAGATCATCTGTCTCTTCTGCAAATGGATTGCCCATTTCCTCTAGCACTAGGGTGAGTTTGTGTACTTTTTCCAGGAACGTCTTCTGAGTACTTGGTGACTGATCATGGTGACGACTTGATTTCTTTACATCTTTACTCCCGGATGCTGTTTCGTAATTTGATACCAATCGGCTCATTTCTGGTCCAGCAACCATCCATCTTCGAAGAGCAGACGGATCCTCTGTCAGGCCAATAGCTCCCCCGTCTCCTTTGATGAGTGCATTATTTTGTTCATTGGCTTGGTCAATAGCCATTGATGAGAAGCTCCTCTCTGATTTGTGAACAACGAAATTCCCCTCTTGGGATTCTCTGGCAACCTCTGGGTGTTGCCTCTCTAGGCTTAGCATATCACGAAGATGAACTGAAACCCATCGTGCGTAATTAACATTGTTGTTTGCAAAGAATGATGGCATCAGTTCTGACAGTGATTAAAAATAGAGGATAAAGTTTGCTTCTCTAGAAGGCTAGGGTTGGACTTGACTGCCAGAGGCTTTGTGGTTCGCAAGCCGTTGGGGTATTTTTTAGATAAAAAGAGCTCATCCTTTTTACCACCCCGGCATTAGCAGTCCTTTTAAGGGGCAACAATGAATTATTTAGTTACTATTTATTATTATTATAGTTTATTAATTTATCATTTTTACTAACATTTATTAATCTTCTACTCTATTTATCAACTGAGGACTTATAGGCAGAAAGCAATGGTATTTATGACTCTTTATTAATGCTTCTTGATGCTGTAAGGGTATAAATAGTATTTATTTGTGCAGGAAATCAACCTTATTCACCAGAGATGCACCAAAGAAGGCAAATATATCAATAATTTTGCACCAAGATGTGAAACATTGAGCGCTTTTATGGTTTAACATTGTTTTTCCATTAACTGGCGGCCATCTTGGAAATAATGGCCGCCATCTTGGAATTCTTGATGGCTAGCACTTTTTTCTTAAAACATGACCTACATAGCACATTCACACCAAATTTCATGCCTGTATCACCAAATGAATGATTCTAGTCGAAATCACACTTTGGCTGCTCCACTATCTGCCTCTAATTAAACAATGAAATGATCTTCCGACCCAAATAATTGAATCAATGGAATTTCAGAAGTTCAACTTGATGCAAATGCTTTTATGTTGAGCAAGTTAATAAAAGTCTCATTTCATAATGTTATTCATGTGTTTAAAATTGTATTCTATGTAAGTATATTTTACAATCTTTAAAAAATCTAATTCGTCCCATTAAATGTTGTAGAGTGATATCTTACTGTTACATCCGTTTCCTAATGAAAATCAAATAAAATAATCCCCTAAAGTCTGTTCCCTTTTGTTACATGAAATAGGTTTCCAAACCATGTCTATTGTTACACTTCAAAAATTGGATTAGTACTGTATATATCCACATTGTTTCGATTTTTACCAACCCTACCACCTCTTCCCGTTGCATATTTGCCTTCGCTAAAACCGAAGATTTTGCGAAGGGTATGTATTCACCCCTGTTTGTTTGTTTGTGAGCAACTTTACACAAAAACTACTGTACTTATTTTGACCAAACTAGGTAGTCAAGTTGGGTATGACCCAACGATTTATCTGTAACATTTTGGATAAAGTAAATCAGAGTACAAGTGCGCAGCAATACTTTTAAAATAACCGTGATGTTGAGTAAATTGCAAATATTTCGTTAGTTTATTTTTTGTTTGCTAACAGCATTGCGCAAAAACTACTGAACCAATTTCAACGAAACTGATAGACACGTTGGGTATGCCCCAAGGACAAATCCATTAGGGATTGGATTTTGAAGAACATGCATCGAAGTACAAGTACACAGTGAAGTTAAGAGCAAGATAAGACTGTTTGGCCTGCTCTCTACTGATTGTCCTTCGGGTATTCCTTGCATCCTCCGATATACTCATGGAGAACAGTACCCCACGTACCATCCTTTATTCCACATCATATTTTCTTATGACTGCCAGGCATTGTGATACACGACCTTTTCCATCACTTAAGTGGGGGGCAGAGTATGCAGATAAAATCTTTTTAATAGGTATAGCCGAAGGATACTGTTGGTAAACAATATTCATATACTGCTTGTTCGTGCTCTAAAGGTCAAAGAAAATATTTCTGTAATGTTTATGTATTTTCCTACATTCTTTTTAAGATTAACTAAAATATTCACAGTAAATCAATTATTAGATATAAAGACACTGAAAATAAGATCAATGCAATTTATCACCGACGAAGGAATAGTAAATTACGTACATATATGGTTAGAGGGAGTCATTCAATGGAAAAAAATGCGTTGACGAAGCTAAATAAGTTTCAGAAATACTCTTTTTATGTTAACTACTTTCTTTTTATCGGCACGATTTTACCCTGTCATGTTCTTCATATGGAAAAAAAAAAATTTAAAAAAGAATGGTAGATTCTTTAAATTTCACAAGATTCACGGCCCTGTTTTGGTAGTTCACACTAGCCTTGCCAGTAGGTAAATATTCCAGTATTTTCAGATGGTAAAAGATTATTCATACACGCAGATAGAAAATTAAGGTAAATCTAGAGCATGGCATTGGATTGCACGAATGAACATATATGTTTCTTAATACTCTCTTTTCTATCTCTCTCTAGTTATTAGCATTGGTATGTTGCAGCCAAAAAAGGCTAACCTTTCCTCATTGGGAAAATTATCTTCTACTACTTTTTTTTTGCATCATGTCCCTTATAGTTTAAAGGCTGATCATGAATGGCAGAGGGAAGACACAGTGACAATGCCATATAAAGCAGGACAATGCCCTAGAGACTAATCATATATATATATATATATATATATATATATATATATATATATATATATATATATGTATATATATATATATGATCAGCACCCAAGCCCCCTCTCCACCCAAGCTAGGACCAAGGAGGGCCCGGCAATGGTTCTTGATGATTTAGCAGATAGACCTATAGGCTCCCCGAACCCCACCCCCCTTCCCCATCCTTAGCTCACGAGGATGGTGAGTTTGCAGCGACCAAAGGAACTGACGAGTTTGAGCGGGAATCGAACCCAGTCTGGCAATTACCAGTCAGGGACCTTACCACATCGGCCACCACAACTCTGTCTGTTATTAAAACTGTTGATTTAGCCTCATGTATGGGACTTCTCGGTTATTACATACACGCAGAAAGCTATGTAACCGGATGGCGTTTATAAAGTAAATTCAATGGTTTTTTTAAGAGAACGAGACAGCTACTGCTACCAAAATCTAACTTAATATCGTTTTACTAAGTATTATTTTTGTCTTTACTATAACATGCCAGACTTGAAGTCGTTTAGACTACTTAATGTTTCTGTAGCATTTCTGGATATCTTTCGAATGTCGTAGTAGAAGGGCCAAAGTATTTCAATGTAAGTAAAAAAATATAATGAGATATTTTTAATCATACTATAAGTAAATAGCTGTTAATTTTATTGTTTAGTTTCTGATTTATTTACCGAGACCTCACTTTCAACTAAGCTTTTATTTAACATAGTAAAATGTTTCCGTTTCATATAGAAATATTATGTGAAAACAAAGGTTTTGAAGGTCCTTTGAATGTGATATCAACAGTTGTCTATCCATTGACTACTTGTGTGTGTGTGTATATATATATATATATATATATATATATATATATATATATGCATATATATATATATATATATATATATATATATATATATCCTTCTTGTTGAACTTTCTTTTTGTTTATAAACATCAACATGAACTCAGATGTGTGATACTTCGGTTTTGTGTTTGATTTATGAATTTGAAAAAATCAACCAGATGCTGGAGGCGTTAAAGCCATTCAGCAACCAGGTGCATCTAGCTTTAAACCTAGAGTTACCCTATGAGGCAAAAGTTAGACTATGTTGCAAAGAAAAATAGAACAAATGAAACAAGAATGGATGTCAAGAAAAACGATATAAAACAGGAGCGTATAGGGGCCAAAGACCCATAAGAAACACCTACAGTACATGGGGTACGTGGATGGCACTAACACCCTTACTATGTCGTTTATAATAGTTTTATATAAGAGTACATAAGCCTTGAACATTCGAAGGTTTTTTCTTCATTCACAAAATAATGAAGATTTAAAACTAATTAACAATATAGATCTTCCATTTTCCCGTATTTGCCAGAAAGCTATTCTATACCATCAACAGCTACATAAATAATAAAAACAGCAATGAAAATAATAATGATGATGATGATGATAATAAAATTAATAATAAATATATAACAAAATTAACAAGATTAATAAAATGTAAAATAAAACTAACAACATCAAGAACAACAACAGCAATAATAATAATAATAATAATAATAATAATAATAATAATAATAATAATAATAATAATAATTTTTGTAACCAGAGTTGATCCAAAATCGTGATCTTGATCCGTATCACATACAAAATCTAATTGTTTCTTTCAATGCATCTCTATCCATTATTAAAATTTGGTGAAAATCCAATGGGTCACTTTTTTGACGCAATCTTTAAAATTTTGAAAAATGCAAATCCGGATCTAGAATCTGGATCCAGATCCTCTCCAAAATTTAATGGGGTCTTCCATGACATAAGATTTATCTGTGGTGAGAATTTCGTCAAAATCCGTCGAATAGTTTTGACGTAATCCTGTTCATAGACATACAGCCAAATAAACAATTGAATGAATGAATAAATAAATCAATAAATAAATGAATAAATAAATATATAAATAAATAAATAAACCGACTCGAAAATATAACCTCCATGGCGGAACTGTGAATAACAAATGCCTCTTCTCTCCCCATCACTTGTCAAAGAGTTAACACTTATAATTCCCTAGTAATTAAAAGAATATTCTCGTATTATTTAAAATTCTCCAAAAAAGGAGGGTGACGCCCATTACCACTCCATATCAGTTGAAATATGAATGCGAGGAAGCCTTGGATTACCTGGAGTCATAAATTTCCAATGTATGTCCAGCTAAAAGCCACGCTGATTTCTCTCTCTCTCTCTCTCTCTCTCTCTCTCTCTCTCTCTCTCTCTCTCTCTCTCTCTCTCTCTCTCTCTCTCTCTCTCTCTCTCTTACTTAAAAATGTTCCCCTTTCACAAAATAAATCAAAACTGTTTTGGTTCCTTAAAATTTGTGTTGATTTACATTAGTATCAAAAGCGGGTCAGGCCGACCTGCCAAGGTTCTACAACTTGGAGCTATATCCTTTTTTAATGTTTTTAAAAGTCCCTCTGTATGTACAACAAGGGGCTGTCGTGTTCAAATGCTGACATTCTTATTGATGAAGATGACTGCGATGATCCTACTGATGTCACATTAGGAAGCTTCCTAATTCCATAAAGTTAAACAGGTCACGGAATGGAATAATCAGAATAGAGTAGAATAACAGTCCACTACCAACCTGTTATTTAAAAACCATTTTACAAAATAACACTAATAGATTTCATGATCTTCCTATATAGATGATTGTTAAAAGTTTGAGGGAGAACTGAACACAATTCATTTTCTATATTGAGAAAACTGCTGTGAATTTTTGTTCCTAGCGTTACTAGTAGGATTATCTAGAATATCTAATGACTATTGCATGACAAGCAAATTGAACGGGTGTTTCAGGATACTGTAGTTAGCATCTGGAAGAACAACTTTTACTCTTTACAATCATAACCAAAACTTACACGACCCTGCGATGGTAAATGAGATCATACTAACCAAACTCATGATTTTACAAATAGACATAAGCTAATTTTGGAATAAATTAAATGCTATTTTGCATAATAAAAGAAAACTGATAGCACTGACGGAAGGGTAAATTTATCCAAAGGTTTCAAGAATTATAATAAAAAATGGAAAACCTTCTCGTAATAAAATGATTTGCAGGAATGTGGTTGAATTCAATATTGTTACAGGTTAAAAGCATAAAATCTATGCCTCATAAAATAAAACATGAAGATAAAAAATAAAGAAAGACATCGAAAGAAAAATATCCAATTACCATTATGTACATTAACAGTACAACTTGAAACCACAAGAAAATAAAAAGATCCTCACAAAAGGGCGAAGAAAATTTCAGTAATATCTGAAGCATCTGAAATTCGTAAGAAAGTAGAATGACAACATCTTGATAATATGCAAAATAGATTTTGATCTATAATACATTTATGTTAAAATGAAGTGTGCTTGCATGTTCCTTCAAGCAAGAGGGATTTCAAAAAAAAATAAAAATGAAATTGACTGAGCTAAATTATCAATATTTTTAAATGCTAAACATAAACACTTGAAGAAGTCTCGATGAACGATAAACAAGTTATCAAACGGCATGGCAATGAACAGCCAAATGAGCTCTCTCTCTCTCTCTCTCTCTCTCTCTCTCTCTCTCTCTCTCTCTCTCTCTCTCTCTCTCTCAAGGTTTAGATGAATATGATGTTTCATTTGTTTAATAATTATCGAGTTGAAAGAAAAATCCGCAAAAACTTGGGTAGTGCTATAGCCTCTGGTCTTTCACTATTCTATCTAATTTCTTTTCCTCTTATTTCAAGTTTTATAGGCTATATATGAAAGATATATTCTAATGTTGTTACTGTTCTTAAAATATTTTATTCTAATTTTTCATTTTACCTCCCTTGTACTTTATTCATTTCCTTGTTTCTTTTCGTCACTGGGATATTTTTTTTTCTCTTGGAGCCCTTGGGCATATATCATCATGCTTTTCCAACTACGGTTGTAGCTTAGCTTTTAATAATAATAATAATAATAATAATAATAATAATAATAATAATAATAATAATAATAATAATAATAATAGGTGAATGTGTTTCAAGCTGTGATCTGCAGCTTATCTGCCTCACCAGCAACAGGACATCCAGACCATCTATCTCACACATTTATCTAAAATCTCGGTTGATAATTTTTCTCAGAATAAATTGTTACAATTGCCTGCTGCAGTTCCCAAACCATTAAGTAATTACCTTCATTAGCAATCCTTTTTCAGTCAATTATAAACTACAATAGTTACATACTGGAATATTAGAGGATTTTGCTGTCACATACGCGAGTATTTTGATATTGCATCCACACAAGTATACAAGTACATTCCCTTCCGTGCGGTATACTATACTATATTATACTATACTATACTATACTATACTATACTATACTATACTACTTTATAATATGCTCTCTCTCTCTCTCTCTCTCTCTCTCTCTCTCTCTCTCTCTCTCTCTCTCTCTCTCTCTCTCTCTCTCTCTCTCTCTCCAAATAAATGTCCTTCAACCATTAGAAGCAGTTACATTTATATAAAATGCAATGTAATATTGTATCATTTTCATGGACTTCGATTACATAATTTGCCAATATTTAAAATATTGTCGAGCTTAGTACGGATAAAAGTGGCGCATTTAAATTGCATGTTATTCCTTGAACAATTTAGGGTCAGAGTACTGATGAAACACATCTATGAATAATGTTCAATAATATTTTTGCGTTTACATTCCAGGCATTTCAGTTCCAACTGCGTAAAGAATGATTCTAGGCCGATTAGTTAGCATATATATTCATTAAAGATTTTTCCATAGCTCACTCTTGACCTTAGAAAAAATTTAGGAGAGACTACTCCCGATAAAGTTCTTATGGAAGCAGATTTTTCTCAAAGGTACAATCTGAGTTAATTCGTCAATGTATTACTATTCTTTATATCGATAACAATTTATTTGTATTCATTACTGACATTAGAGTTTATATTTTGCTCCTCAAAGGGTATTAAAACATTTTAAAACTTAGTGTATACCCGTGTTTATGGATGCGTGAAATACACTAAGTGAATGTTCTTTATTTCCTATGAGTCCAGATCAAATTAATCTCAGAAACCGATGTACCACTGTATACACACACATACACACACACACACACACTGTATACAAGCACTTGAAAGCTGAAGTTCCCAAGAGTTTTAGGAAACTGAAGGAGATGAACTATTGTATACAAGATCTTGAGAGCTGAAGATCCTAGGAGTTTTTGGACACTGGAGGTGATAAACTACTGTATACAAGCACTTGAAAGCTGAAATTCCTATGAGTTTTAGGAAACTGGAGGGAATGAACTACTGTATACGAACATGGAAGCTGAAGTTCCTATTAGTTTTAGCAAACTGGAGGGGAAGAAAAACTGTACAAAAGAACTTGAAAGCTGAAGTTCCTCTGAGTTTTAGCAAACTGGAGAGGATGAGCTATTGTATACTAGCACTTGAAAGCTGAAGGTCCTAGGAGATTTTGGAAACTAGAGAGGATAAACTACTGTATACAAAAACTTGAAAGCTGAAGTTCCTATTAGTTTTAGGAAACTGGAGGGGATGAACTACTGTATACAAGAACTTGAAAGCTGAACTTCCTATTAGTTTTAGAAAACTGGAGGGGATAAACTACTATATACAAGAACTTTAAAGCTGAAGTTACTATGAGTTTTAGTAAACTGGAGGGGATGAACTACTGTATACAAGATTTTGAAAGCCGAAGTTCCTATTAGTTTTAGTAAACTGGAGGGGATGAACTACTGTACTCAAGAACTTGAAAGCTGAAGTTCCTATTAGTTTTAGAAAACTGGAGGGAATGAACTAGTGTATTCAGGAACTTGAAAGCTGAAGCTCCTATTAGTTTTAGTAAACTGGAGGAGATGAACTAGTGTATTCAAAAACTTGAAAGCTGAAGTTCCTATTAGTTTTAGTAAACTGGAGGGAATGAAATACTGTATACAAGAACTTGAAAGCTGAAGTTCCTATGAGTTTTAGTAAACTGGAGGGGATGAACTACTGTATACAAGATTTTGAAAGCTGAAGTTCCTATGAGTTTTAGTAAACGGGAGGGGATGAACTACTGCATACAAGCACTTGAAAACTGAAGTTCCTATTAGTTTTATCAAACTGGAGGGGATGAACTACTGCATACAAGGACTTGAAAACTGAAGGTCCTATGAGTTTTAGTAAACTGAATGGGGTGAACTATACAAGCACTTGAAAGCTGTAGCTCCTATTGAGTTTTGGGAAAATGGAGGGGACGAACTACAACACACAAGTACTAGAAAGCTGAAGTTCCAATGAATTTTAGGAAAATGGAGAGGATGAACTACTCTACAGAAGCACTTGAAAGATAAAGTTTCCACGAGTTTTAGGAAAATGGAGGGGATGAACTACTGTATAAGAACCACTGGAAAGCTGAAGTTCCTATGAGTTTTAAGAAACTGGAGGGGATGGACTACCGTTTCTAAGCACTTGAAATTAAAGTTCATATGAGTTTTAGTAAACTGAAGGGGATGAACTACTCTCTACAAGCACCTGAAAGCTGAAGTTCCTATGAGTTTTAGGAAAATGGAGAGGATGAACTACTGTATACAAACACTTGAAAGCTGAAGTTCCTATGAGTTTTAGGAAAATGGAGAGGATGAACTACTGTATACAAGAACTTGGAAGCTGAAGTTCTTTTGAGTTTTAGTAAACTAGAGGGGGTGCACTACTATGTACAAGCACTTGAAAGCTGAAGTTCCTTTGAGTTTTGGAAAACTAGATGGGATGCACTACTATGTACAAGCACTTGAAAGCTGAAGTTCCTTTGAGTTTTGGAAAACTAGAGGGGATGCACTACTATGTACAAGCACTTGAAAGCTGAAGTTCCTTTGAGTTTTGGAAAACTAGAGGGGATGCACTACTATATACAAGCACTTGAAAGCTGAAGTTCCTTTGCGTTTTGGAAAACTAGAGGGGATGCACTACTATATACAAGCACTTGAAAGCTGAAGTTCCTATGCGTTTTAAAAAACTAGAGGGGATGCACTACTATATACAAGCACTTGAAAGCTGAAGTTCCTTTGAGTTTTGGAAAACTAGAGGGGATGCACTACTATATACAAGCACTTGAAAGCTGAAGTTCCTATGCGTTTTGGAAAACTAGAGGGGATGCACTACTATGTACAAGCACTTGAAAGCTGAAGTTCCTATGCGTTTTGGAAAACTAGAGGGGATGCACTACTATGTACAAGCACTTGAAAGCTGAAGTTCCTATGCGTTTTGGAAAACTAGAGGGGATGCACTACTATGTACAAGCACTTGAAAGCTGAAGTTCCTATGCGTTTTGGAAAACTAGAGGGGATGCACTACTATGTACAAGCACTTGAAAGCTGAAGTTCCTATGCGTTTTGGAAAACTAGAGGGGATGCACTACTATGTACAAGCACTTGAAAGCTGAAGTTCCTATGCGTTTTGGAAAACTAGAGGGGATGCACTACTATGTACAAGCACTTGAAAGCTGAAGTTCCTATGCGTTTTGGAAAACTAGAGGGGATGCACTACTATGTACAAGCACTTGAAAGCTGAAGTTCCTATGCGTTTTAAAAAACTAGAGGGGATGCACTACTATGTACAAGCACTTGAAAGCTGAAGTTCCTATGCGTTTTAAAAAACTAGAGGGGATGCACTACTATGTACAAGCACTTGAAAGCTGAAGTTCCTATGCGTTTTGGAAAACTAGAGGGGATGCACTACTATGTACAAGCACTTGAAAGCTGAAGTTCCTTTGCGTTTTGGAAAACTAGAGGGGATGCACTACTATGTACAAGCACTTGAAAGCTGAAGTTCCTTTGCGTTTTGGAAAACTAGAGGGGATGCACTACTATGTACAAGCACTTGAAAGCTGAAGTTCCTTTGCGTTTTGGAAAACTAGAGGGGATGCACTACTATGTACAAGCACTTGAAAGCTGAAGTTCCTTTGCGTTTTGGAAAACTAGAGGGGATGCACTACTATGTACAAGCACTTGAAAGCTGAAGTTCCTTTGCGTTTTGGAAAACTAGAGGGGATGCACTACTATATACAAGCACTTGAAAGCTGAAGTTCCTATGCGTTTTAAAAAACTAGAGGGGATGCACTACTATATACAAGCACTTGAAAGCTGAAGTTCCTTTGAGTTTTGGAAAACTAGAGGGGATGCACTACTATGTACAAGCACTTGAAAGCTGAAGTTCCTTTGAGTTTTGGAAAACTAGAGGGGATGCACTACTATGTACAAGCACTTGAAAGCTGAAGTTCCTTTGCGTTTTGGAAAACTAGAGGGGATGCACTACTATGTACAAGCACTTGAAAGCTGAAGTTCCTTTGAGTTTTGGAAAACTAGAGGGGATGCACTACTATGTACAAGCACTTGAAAGCTGAAGTTCCTTTGCGTTTTGGAAAACTAGAGGGGATGCACTACTATGTACAAGCACTTGAAAGCTGAAGTTCCTTTGAGTTTTGGAAAACTAGAGGGGATGCACTACTATGTACAAGCACTTGAAAGCTGAAGTTCCTTTGAGTTTTGGAAAACTAGAGGGGATGCACTACTATGTACAAGCACTTGAAAGCTGAAGTTCCTTTGCGTTTTGGAAAACTAGAGGGGATGCACTACTATGTACAAGCACTTGAAAGCTGAAGTTCCTTTGCGTTTTGGAAAACTAGAGGGGATGCACTACTATATACAAGCACTTGAAAGCTGAAGTTCCTTTGCGTTTTGGAAAACTAGAGGGGATGCACTACTATATACAAGCACTTGAAAGCTGAAGTTCCTTTGCGTTTTGGAAAACTAGAGGGGATGCACTACTATATACAAGCACTTGAAAGCTGAAGTTCCTTTGCGTTTTGGAAAACTAGAGGGGATGCACTACTATATACAAGCACTTGAAAGCTGAAGTTCCTATGCGTTTTAAAAAACTAGAGGGGATGCACTACTATATACAAGCACTTGAAAGCTGAAGTTCCTTTGAGTTTTGGAAAACTAGAGGGGATGCACTACTATATACAAGCACTTGAAAGCTGAAGTTCCTATGCGTTTTAAAAAACTAGAGGGGATGCACTACTATATACAAGCACTTGAAAGCTGAAGTTCCTTTGAGTTTTGGAAAACTAGAGGGGATGCACTACTATATACAAGCACTTGAAAGCTGAAGTTCCTATGCGTTTTAAAAAACTAGAGGGGATAAACTACTGCATACAAGCACCTGGAAGCTGAAGTTCCTATAAGTTTTAAGAAACTGGAGGAGATGAACTATACAAGCATTTGAAAGCTGAAGTTCCTATGAGGTTAGGTAAATAGTGAAAACTCAACATAATCAATAAATAGTTACAGTGAAAACACTTGAGAAAATTATCATCCCATAAATATCACACTAGTACAAACCCTGTATGCCATGTAACTGTGCTATGGAATAAGTCATGATTGATTGATTATTAAGTATTATCTGGCATCGTAACAGCAAAGATCATTGATGCCAGAATAAGTCATGAGTAAATGTAAAACTTCAAAATGGCAAAATGGTGTTATCCATTACTACCGTATCTTACGACTCAGGTGATCAATACTGAATTGAATAGGTAAAGTGAACAGCATTCTTCAATTACCTAAAAGGTCAAGTCGCAATAAATTTTAATAGGATGAAACCAATCAACAACACGACTTGCTCTTGTACCGAAATCATATCAAAATGCTTCATCTATCATACAACAGCAATTCAACAGATAAAATTGAATGATAGTTAAATTTTTCATTGTAATAAGATATCAGAACACCTTCCGTAAGAAAATTAAAACAGGCGGCAAGAATACATTGCCATTTTTTTATATGGAATGCATCTTTATAATTCAAATAAAATATAAAATCTAACCTTCGATGAAGTTACATAATCAGTGTCTTTC
This sequence comes from Palaemon carinicauda, assembly GCF_036898095.1. Taxonomy (NCBI): domain Eukaryota; kingdom Metazoa; phylum Arthropoda; class Malacostraca; order Decapoda; family Palaemonidae; genus Palaemon; species Palaemon carinicauda. The sequence goes on from NC_090764.1 coordinate 26,786,631, forward strand.
TTTGCTTGTTTCAGGTAACGAATTGAATAGGGTTAATTTGAATTTGTACAGTACCAGACAAAGAAATGTTGAAAGGGTATGACTGTGTACAGTTTTGTCAAGAACAGAAATTAATTAAAATAACAATGAGCACAAGAGGTGAACCAAGAGCAGAGAAGTCCACCGTCACTCATGTTTAATAACTAATAATTATGTAAGTCAATAGTCATTTGTAAAGTACTTCTATTTCCTGCTTTAAATGATTATTTGAACAAGAAAGTCCTCTTAATATATCTTTTTTTTACAGCATATAATTTGTTCGTAATGGTTGAAGTAACATCACTAGCGTTTTAACTTTAATTTGAACAGCTGATCATTTCCATAGTTTTTTTTTTTCTTGATTCAGTGATATATCAAAAAGAAACATTCTGAAGAGATTGTACAGAAACACAGGGAGTCCTAAAAAGAAGCACTTCAAACAAATCTCACAACATTCCTATCCCCATAAACTAATAATAATAGTCGGTTACTATTCTAATTATTCTAATCCACCACCCTTTATCTAAATTCATCAAATGAACACATAAATACAACAACAAAATAAACACAATCTATATTCTGCAGTTCTTGAAGAGGAGCCTTAAAATTTTCACTATATCGAACATTCCCAAAAGGAAAAAAAAAATCTATAAAAGCCAAAAATATGAATTTTCATAATAAAATCAACTAAAGGCTTTGAAAAACATTAAAAAATTACAAAATATTTATGGCTTTATTCACAAAATATTTTCGCAATGCACAAATCGGCCGAATAAGCCCCTAGCCTTTTGCCCAATAAGCAGTCAAAATATTTTTTATGGGCCATGAATTTTCAAGTATATCACAGGATATACAATACTTAGTTAAACAAACTCCCCCAATTTTTATTGTGGAATGATAAAATTATCTAACAGATTATGATAGCTTCTTTTCGCAACACAAGGGACAGTATTACAAAGATATAAATTATGTATTTGTGATCTTCTTAACAAGTTGATTTCACCGTGAGATTGCAACAATAAGATACACAGGAAAGTGTTCACAACACAGACATGAAATGGCTATATGAGAGAGAGAGAGAGAGAGAGAGAGAGAGAGAGAGAGAGAGAGAGAGAGAGAGAGAGATCTGCATTTAATAGAACATGTACCCTTTTCATACCAAGTTATCTTTTAGAAACAGTTATTACCATTATATACTTCGCATGTTTACCCGAAAATAAAAATCTATTTTACCTCAGACATTATTTCTTATTCCAATTTTGGCTTTCAACTGACATAATTCTTTTCTTATTCGTCTTAACATTCTTACGTTAAACCCTACATACTAAAAGGGTTATTGTTAAGTTACTTATCTCAGCTTAGTACGTAAGCACGAATATTAATTGGAACAAATAGCATTAATTAATCAAATAAATTCCCTAAACTTATGTTACACGTCAAGCCTAACATCCTTTGATATTAAACGACGTCCCAACGAAGAAGCTTTTTGTCAACTAAATTGAATTTTCACCATCAAAGCGAGATATATTAAATTACTTAACCTCTCTGAAAACTAAGCGAAGTAAGTACGTAAAGAAAAGAAACTGCTAAAAAGAAATTTCTCAAGACAAACAAGCAGGTACTGGTTAAATAAAGTACACTAATTCTGTGATATTTAAATAAAGTACACTAATTCAGTGATAGTTAAATAAAGTAAACGAATTCTGTGATAGTTAAATAAAATAAACTAATTCTGTGATAGTTCAATAAAGTAAACTACTTCTGTGATAGTTAAACCCAGTACACTAATTCGTCTATTATATCTGAGAGATCGATGGCTTTCTTTTGAGTAAATTTCCCATCATAACCGATTAATTCTTCAGAATAATGTCTATAATGTCGTGACCCCAAATGGAGATTACAAGAAGGTCAAAATCTAAGATATGGTTCAAACAAATCAATGATATAAATACGAAAAAAGTATAAAAAATGTCAAGAAATACTGCTGTACTTTATTTACTTTAGAGATCTTCCCTCCATGCCAACTAAATTCAAAGTATAAAAAAACAATTCTTCAATCAGACTAATGTTTCATCCTCCCTTCTGGCATTTTGGATAACTGATGAGCTGCTGCATGAAGTTGTCTAAAGTTCAAACTTACAGCGAATATTTTATGTTGAACAAGCTGACATAAATCGCTTTTTATGGTTTATGTTTGAAAGATGTATTTTAAAATATTCAATTTCAAATGTTCGTTACTTCTCTTGTAATTTATTTATTTCCTTATTTCCTTTCCACACTGGGCTATTTTCCTTGTTGGAGCCCTCGGGCTTTTAGTATCCAGCTTTTCCAACTTAGGGTTTTGCTTAGCTAATAATAATAATAATAATAATAATAATAATAATAATAATAATAATAATAATAATAATAATAATAATAATAATAATAATAATAATAATAAAAATAATAATAATAATAATAAGCAGATACAGTAGATGTTAATAATAATAATAATAATAATAATAATAATAATAATAATAATAATAATAATAACATCTTCATCAAGGCTCAATTCTTCAAGATAATGTGATTGTAAGAAGGTTGCAGATGCTCGAGATATGATTTCAATAAAAAAAAAAAAAATAATTAAAACAAGATGAAAGGTATAAAACATCGCAAATAAATTCTACTGTACTATAATGATATTAAAAGATTTTCATTCCGAGATAAGTAGAAACAAGGCGTATCAAATTAACCTCTATCAGAACAATGTTTCTTATTCAAGTGGCATTTTGGATGACTGACGAGCTGCAGCGTGCGATTATCATAACGAATGATTTGTATATCTCTTATATTTAGTATTTTCCAAAACTATTATTTTATCCAATTTAGTTTCTTATATTTATTTAATTGTTTGTTAATAGGCTCTACTGTTATGAGTCGATTACAAGCACCTTCCTATTTTTACATTCCCTTTTCTTAACATGTCTAAAAAAAAATTTAAGGGAATTTTTAAGAGATATATATTGAACCCAGGAGAAATCTTCAAGGCATCGATGCTATCAATTCCTAAAAAAGAAAAAGTTGCTTTCAGAAAACTGTATAAAGATTTTACGTTAAATTTTATATATATATATATATATATATATATATATAATATATATATATATATATATAATATATATATATATATATATATATAAACATATATATAAATATATATATATATATATATATATATATAAACATATATATATATATATATATATATATATATATATATATATATATATATACAGATATAAATTACGTCCATCTACGAATAATTTCCCGACGTAGAGGACTTCAAGAACTTCTGCATTACGAACTCTGCGGTGATCTAAAAATATTTCTTATTGGTAACGATATTTTGTTTTCTTTTGGAATTTAATACCTTTATTTTGAAACATATCCTACATAACAAAAACATCATTATATTCTCTTCAAAATTAACATTTGATTCCTTAAAACAATTAATAGTACCTTTTCGACATAATCTAAACGTACTATCGACATTTCATGTCCTGAACTCGAAATCTCCAACTAAAACAAATTTGAAGTTGACGAAGGGAGAAAAAATCTCCTCATTAAACATATCAAAAGAGGTGCTGTGCTCAGCGTCTTCGATTCCCCTGACACTTCGGCGTCGTCCCTTTTTTTCCGCGAGATATTTCCAAGAAGAAAGGTGAAGTAATTAATTAAAGGATTAAATGTCACATAGAGAGACAGGGTAATCTTGCTGAGATTAACACTTCATTTAAGTCTCTGTTATTGGATTTCTGGGAGGAAAGTGGAAAGGGTTACGAATTTTGAGGTGGGTGAGATTAAACGAAAAGAGAATTGTAATATTTGACGGGTTGTTTAATTATGCAAGGTAATTTCGTGAAATTCTGACATATAGAAAAAATAATGATCTATGGGAAATTGATGAAAATCATCATAATATGGATAACTAGAGCTTAGCAAACTGTTTAAAAAAAAATGTTTTCATACATTCGTAAATAAAATAATATTGTTTGAACAACACCCCTTAACTATCAAACTATGAAAATGCAGAGATGATTAAAGAAATAAAATGTGTTCTGCCTGTAGAAGGAGCTGTCCTTTTATTTTTTTTTTTCCACGACGGTATTTACATCTATCTCTCTAAGTAAATTAGCCATAGTGTCATCGACATAATGAAAACGCGGTACAGATATTTAATGTACAAATATATTTAGAAAAGTACAAAAAATATAATAAAAAAAAACGCTCACAGAGCCGACTATCGACACGACCGTAGTCCTACCAATGACTAAAAACTATTATTAATAATTAATAAGAGACATTAAATGAATCATAACACTTACGCGACTGCGTAAGTCCAAACATTTGAAGCCACTGTCATTATGAAATATTATTACTCAATGACTGGTCAAATTCACGACTCAAAGTAAATGAACACATCGCCAATAATCATCCAGTTACATATCCCTAATATTGCTAAAATTAAACAATGCACCTATAAATACTGAAATTTGAGACATGATCTCTCTCTCTCTCTCTCTCTCTCTCTCTCTCTCTCTCTCTCTCTCTCTCTCTCTCTCTCTCCCAGAACTGAAATGATCTGAATTGCCTCTTACATACCTCTTCATCCGAATGAAATCATAAATGTTCATCAAATACCAGTTATCATTTTCTGAAATGACGCTTCACTATGAAACCATACCTGTTTTTTATTGAAAGTTTGGGAAATCAATAGCAGTTATATCATCTTTTATAATTACTAAAGATATTTTCCATAGATTTGAAGCAATAATGAATTTAATTAATTTAATTATATAAATGGATCGCCTACGTTCCGAAAACCAACATAAGCAACAAAGTATTGATGATATATATATATATATATATATATATATATATATATATATATATATATATATATATTATTTATTTATTTATTTCTTTTGCCTAGAATTCTGTTATTTTTCGCTGATCTTTTACAATGGACGGCTAATGACTCGAGTCTGCTGTACCCCAAGGTAAAATGAATTGCATATAAAAAATATTTGTCTCAATATTTGAAAATAAAATCTTGAAAAATTTCATTATTATTTATAAACATTAAAATCTAGTTCAGTACGCTTAAAAACATAAGAATCTATATCCAGATCATGCAAACCGGATTACAAATCCTTCTAAACAAAACATCAACTTTGAAAGACTGATTTGGCGGCCATCTTGAAAAAAAGCCGACATCTTGGATTTTCAACTGTCCAATAGGTCAGATTTGATTAGTATCACTTTGAGTTCAAATATGTCAAATTTTATGTTTGTATCATGATTTGCACGATTTCCCTCCAAAAATGCTGTTATATGCTTGACTATATGTCTTTATAGCTATTTAATGTTTTTTTTATGGATGGATTGACACATAAGCCAAAGAAATAATACGAAAGATAAGTGAAATGTTGCAGGATAGGAAAAATCCTCCGTAAATGGGTGGGGAAATTCTAATGTTTGCTGGTTGGGATAGTGAAGAGAAATTGCATAAACTACTGAAACAGATTAAAACTGTTTATATGTGAGCATGAATACGACTAGGAGAGTGAGAGGAAATAAAAAGGAATGAACATTTAACGTTAATAAAGAGGTTAAGGAATTGTCAAAGTTGACAATGCATAGGTATTTGGGAGCAAATATAAAGTATGAGACGAATTTAAGAATAGGTGAAGAGACAATATTATGCTAAGAAATATATTGAAACAAGTATAATGGTTGCAGTACAAAGGTCAAAGTTGTTTAGTGTGTGGTCAACATAATGATCCTTCTTTATATGTAATTAAACGGGATAATGGTCAGTAAGTTTTCCTCTGGCGCCTTAGTAAGATAAAATACCTAAAAAATTAAAACATATATATATACATACATATATATATATATATGCATATATATATATATATATATATATATATATATATATATATATATATATATAAAAACACACACCATCATCAATCCAAGGTGGTCAGCGTGATAAAAACTGGCCAAAACCCAGACATGAATAAGGACATGATTGAGGCCTTTGTGCTGCAGTGGACTATATATATATATATATATATATATATATATATATATATATATATATATATATATATATTTATATATATATATATATATATATATATATATATATATATATATATATATATTTATATATATATACATATGTGTGTCTGTGTGTGTACTTGTCTTATTCTGTGACTAATAATACAACTAAATATTCATACTATTTAGCCTCACCCCATCCTCAAGTTTATGACGTATTCTTAATATCTTCTCCACGACTTCGTTAGCGTTTGCTCTCTTATCCTAATCAAGTTAACCCCCTTGCTACCTGTGAAACCTGGAGTCCTTTGTCTGAGTGAGGATTCCCCTTCATTTTCTTCCAAAGAAATGTTAATGCATTTCATGCAAATGAGACACTTGCTACGACTTGTTTCGCTAAGAAAAATCTTTGTCTTCTCTAACTTTTGGGTCCGTTGACCTCAGCATTGCGGTTTCTAACACAGACCTCATTTTGGGCCAAATGTAAAGCATACGTTTTTTTTTTTTTTTTCTTAAAAAAATGTGAAAGCGTCTGATTAATCAATCTCCATTCCAGTATTTATGATAGGTTATACATTCAGCCAAGATTAATTAAATATATAAGAATTTTAAAACGACTGTTTCATTTTTACTGTTCATAACTCAATTCTACTCCCTTCCATATATGCATTTAATTTTACTAAAAACTATTTACCCAATTCTATAATATAAAAGTCTATCTTCGTTTGCTATATTTAGGGATTTACAAGTTAGAAAATATAACCTACATTGCGAAAAAAAAGTAATTTTAGTGCTAAAAGGGAGCATCAGAAAAAAAAATAAAGCAAGCAAAGAATTAAAATTCATTGTAACGAAAGTGAAATTATTATAAAATGTTATCTATAAACGATCAGTGGATAAAAAAAACCGTCTAATGTACATATTATCCAGTAGCTTTCGAAACTTAATTATTCCTGAGAACGAATTTCCTCTGTAATATAGTATCTTCATTTCCTGTAGTATATCTTGGTCATCAATAAAATTGCAGGAAGTATTGTGACCTAAATAATTCTACAAATCCAAACATCTCATCATCCAGATACGCAGATGGATAGCTATTCGTCTTTATGTCTTTGTAGTTCTGAAAATTATATAGAGATTATCTGCCAAGCTGTCACAAATCTATAGATGGTCATTCAAGGTCATTCAAACACAGATATGAATCAACCAAGATAGAATCTATATAGCCTCGCATCTTTGATTAGTAGACAGAAGAAAAATATATGTCCATATAAATATCATGAATAATTTCTTTTGTTATAGAAATATTAGTAATGTTCTTTAAGTATTCTTATTAGATACCGTTATGTAAAATCAAGGAATCAAGGAATACTAACATACTCTAAAATAAAAGAATGTAGCTTCTTCATTCACTATGTAGAAATAAAGATATAACAATAAGGTTGTTTTATCATGGTGACTCAAACAATTAAGATTCTTGGAACTGCCAGATACTCTCGCTCTTTTTCTCTATAAGAAAAAAAAGGTAAATTGAATATCATTTCTTAGAATATCCCAAGCGCTATTGACACGTAATTTCCAAAGGCGAAAGCCTGATTGAAAGGAAAACGACATCTAATCAGTAATCTCCATAGATTTACAAAACTCAATTTGAGGGGAATATAGTTTCGAAGAAAATTCATTTACTATGACAGAGTTCATATTAGATGCTAAATACAGATTGACGTTTTAAGGTTTAAAGGTCACTCATGAATAGAAGAGGCAAAGGACAGTGACACTGCCCTATCAAGCAGGAAAATACCGTAGAGACTGACCATATGTCATATGATCAGCGCCTAAGCCCCCTCTCTACCCAAGGTATGACCAAGGAGGGCCAGGCAATGGCTGCTGATGATTCAACAGATAGACATACCGGCTCCCCCCCCCCTCCTTAGCTCATAAGGATGGTGAGGTTGCAGCTACCAAAGTAACTAACGAGTTTGAGCGGGACTCGAACCCCAGTCTGACAATCAGAAGGCAAGGAGGCTGCCATCAGGCCACCACAAACTTAAATAGAATTATAAATGTTATAATTACAACATACCATAAAGGTTTATGTGCTATTCATCATACTTTATATACATATCGATATATTTCTATGGATGCTTACTAATACAGTTTTTCGTATAATGGAAGAGAATGGGAAATAGAGAATTAAATATTTTAAAAATATAGATAAATGACACTATTATTACGATGATATATGAACAACAAATCCAACACTGTGCAATGGCCTTTTTTCGCAATCATAAATAATAATAATAATAATAATAATAATAATAATAATAATAATAATAATAATAATAATAATAATAATAATAATAATAATAATATTTACGTATTTTGTAAAACATATGCCATATCGTCATTTTTTTTACGATACAGACAATAAAAGATGCTTGAATCTTGACGAGTAGTTAGGGTATTTTCATTTCAATTCCACCTTTGATTTCAATGTTTCCAGAAGAATTAGATGAAAATTATTGCATATATATACTGACAAACACGCAATCGTTTAATTATGTATGTATATATATATATATATATATATATATATATATATATATGTGTGTGTGTGTGTGTGTGTGTGTGTGTGTGTGTGTGTGGCTTTTTGCCCTGACAAGGGTTGAATCCAAAGAAAAGAATAGTCACTACCACATTTATTCTGTACTTACTAGACTTCAGCAAGGTGTCGAATTACTCAATACACAATGCACCTTACATGCCTGCATTGCACTCATTCCCAGCTTCGTGAATGTTGAGTCCATTCCTTTTCACTACAGTATATCCCTTTCTAGGTCTTCCTACATCCAACCCCATACCGCTTTTGAACTAAACTACTCTGAACAAATCTATTGTTGGCCAGTCCGTCCACTCGACGTAAGTTACCCATCTCCAAACTCTGATCCGTCACCTCCATTATACTAATATTTTTACCACTTATTCTATATATTTCCATATTTCTCACACTATCAATCCCTCTGTCACGTAGAAAGAGAATTAAAGAGAATTAATGACAATGAGAGAAAATATATAATTGATTATTTAAAGCTGATAAGACATTAATGAGCTCTGTTTTTAAAATATTTTACTTTCACTGTTCATTATTTCTTATATCGTTTATTTTTCCCTTATTTCCTTTGGTCACTGGGCTATTTTTCCCTGTTGAAACTCTTGGGCTTATAGCATCTTGCTTATCCAACTAAGGTTGTAACTTAGCTAATAATAATAATAATAATAATAATAATAATAATAATAATAATAATAATAATAATAATAATAATAATAATAATAAGGTAAAAACAAGTAAAAGATTCTGAGTGAAAATGTAAGAACATGGTCAGATATTTCAAGAGCCTAAGTTGGCAGTGATCGCAAATGGGGGATATATGAGGTACCGAAGACTGGGTAAAATATAAATAAAACAAAACAGTGAAATAAGGCCAGAACCAGTTTGAATATTTTACGGTGAACAATGGTATGAATTTATGAAAGAAATTAAAATAATAGAGTATATTTGTGTTAAACGCAACAAGAAAAAATATTCATAAATAAATATATATGTAAGTACAGTATATGTATATATACATGTGAATACACACCCATATATATATATATATATATATATACACACATATATATATATGTATATATATAGATATATATAGATATATATATATATATATATATATATATATATATATATATATATATATATATATATATATATATATATATATATATATATATCACTAACACTCGTGACTTCAATCAATGTAAATATCAACTACAATGACATTTATTATCAAATTCTACCTTGGGACGGTCTATCCACTGGAAATTCATTTATGATAACAGCCTCTGCTGGCCAAAGATTAGAACCTATGCCTCTTACCGGTGGTTTCGGCTAAGAGTCAAAGGTTCGAATCTCTGCCCAGTCAGAAGCTGTTATCATATATGTATCTCAAGTGAATATACATTGCAAAAGGTAGAATCTTATAGTAAATGGCACTGTGGTTGATATTTACCTTTATATATACATATATATATATATATATATATATATATATATATATATATATATGTATGTATATATATATACATATATATATATATATATATATATGTATGTATGTATATATATACATAATATATATATATATATATATA
>NC_090764.1:26797465-26802465 GCF_036898095.1 Palaemon carinicauda
TAAGTGCTATTGTTGAGTTTATAGCATCTTGCTTTTCCAACTAGGGTTGTAGCTTGGATAGTAATAATAATAATAATAATAATATGCTGTAGTTGATATAACAATTTGACACGAATGCCACAGTTTTTTTTTTTTTTTATGGAAAGAAGCTTCCATACACTCGAGAAATTGGAAGTATTAGAACAATCATGGTAGAAATTATGCTAGTTTTTTCATGGAAGTGTTGTTTGAAATATATTTTGTTTTCTTTTCCATAACTATTTTGCGAACATTGATGTATACTGTTTAATTGTACCATGTTTTTCTTAGAAATTATGTTTTAAAAAAATTCTTGGTTTCCCCTCTCTCTCTCTCTCTCTCTCTCTCTCTCTCTCTCTCTCTCTCTCTCACAATGAAATAAAAAGAATAATTGATTACATTCACAGCTGTACCGAAAAATTTCCTGTTAGATAATAGTTACAGATCTAAGATCACCCTTAAGGAATTGGGCACAGTTATGCACCTGTAATTTTAGGAAATAAAAGTTGAATGTTAGTTATGACTAACGAAATGTAATATTATATCACATGCATTCATAATGGTATTTCCTTCATGATTAGGTTGGCTGTATTTATTTGCACTCGGGATTAACCAGGTCATTTGCATTGTGTTGTTTGCGCTCTCGTGAGGTTGTCCTTTCATTTCTTTTGAATGATTTTTAATGTACGATAACCTTACGTATGCTTATATATAAAGCATATACAGTTTTTATTGGACTTCTTTACTTAAGTGCCTATTTCTATATATATATATATATATATATATATATATATATATATATATATATATATGTGTGTGTGTGTATATATATATATATATATATATATATATATATGTATATATATATGTATATATATACATATATATATATTTTATATATATAATTTTTTTTTGCATCTGGCTACTCCCAAATAATACTATTATTCGCGATGCTGTATTGTTTGTGAGATATTAATTTTTTTGGTTCATTACTTGCTTGTATGGGTGACAGATATCTTACAGACATATTATTTATATCTTAATAAGAGATTATTTTCATTTATATTCAAGGAAATACACATCAAGGCTGATGCAGAAATCTTTTTTTCTAATGAAGTTCTAAAAGTAGAAAAGTAATATGCCGACAATTAAATCTTCATTGACTTTTTGACGCCAAAACGTTTTATGTTATTGTTGTTATTACTGGCTAATCTACAATTCTAGTTGGAAAAGTGGGACGCTATAAGCCTAGGGGAGCCAACAGGGAAAATAGCCCAGTGAGGAAAGGACAAAAGGAAAAAGGAAATATTTCCTATATAAACTATAACAAATTTAACAAAACAAGAGGAAGAGAAATTAGAATATTGTGCTCAAGTATACCCTCAAGCAAGAGAACTCTAACCCAAGATAGTGGAAGACTATGGTACAGAGGCTATGGCAGTACCCAAGACTACAGAACAATATTTTGATTTTGGAGTGTCTTTCTCCTAGAAGAGCTGCTTGCCATAGCTAAAGAGTCTTCTACCCTTACCGAGAGGAAAGTGGCCACTGAACAATTACAGTGCAGTAGTTAACCCCTTGAGAGAAGAGGAATTGTTTGGTAATCTCAGTGTTGTCAGGTGTATGAGGAAAGGGGAGAATCTATAAAGAATATGCCAGACTATTCGGTGTGTGCGAAGTCAAAGGTAAAATTAACCGTAAACAGAGAGAATGGTTCAATGTAGTACTGTCTGGCCAGTCAATGGACCTCATAACTCTCTAGCGGTAGTATCTCAGCGGGTGGCTGGTGTCCTGTCCAACCTACTACCTGATATAGCATTGTATCTGACCGAACAATATCCTTTATGAATGAGAAACTCCAACTCTTGACGGTTTCATTTATTCAAAGGTCAAAGTATGTCCCAAAGGACGTTCATTGTGTTTCAGGGCTGTAGTGAAAAGCAGATGAAAATCACAGGGATTGATTTGATTCAAATTTGTAAGTGAATGCACTTACCTCGTTTGACTAATTTGTCTTTTTTTTGTGCCCTTGTTGTACTTACAAGTACACAATACTGATCATTTTAATGAAAAAAAAGACATATCTTTATTGGTTGAATCATCATTGAGAAAGGAAATAATTCAATATATTAAGATATATCAATTATTATTGCTATCATTTTACTTGCATGTTCATTTCCATATATGTTAATTTTTATTTATATCAATTTTACTTAGATATTTATTTAGTAATATTAATAAATTTGCTTACTATATGAATTACAAATCCTAGTATTTCTCTCCGAAATGTAATGTATCTTTTTTTTTCGATTTCTCATTTCATGCTGGTTATAAATCAGTTACAATTCCTACATTCCTGAGAGGAAGTAGTCAAAAGTATATCTATTATTATGTTTGATCACTGTACCTAAGCAGACCTTAGTACAGTAACAACATGTATATTTTACTAGTAGTACTTCGATTCGTATCCTTAATCCGTTCGGGAATAGCGGTCTCATATTAAGCAAAAGTCATTCAAAATTAATATTTCTCATAGGGAATAATAGGAATTGATTACAAGCATTCTGTGTTCCCAAAACCTAACCGTTTTTAGATATAATTTACATTAATAGATTTTATTTTTTTTATTAGGAATAGTGAATATTAATCCTTAATCAAAGACGTTAATTATATAAAATAATAATCATTAATCAAAGACGTTAATTATATAAAATAATAATCCTTAATCAAAGACATTAATTATATAAAATAATACCTGCACTTTACCTTACTGAGATGAGTTGATGGCGTTCGACGCTGGTGGTGAGGGAGAAGAGATATTATTTTTGGAGGAAAGGTCATCTTCGATTAGAATCTGAAATTCTCTGGTATTTTATCTTTCTTTCTTCAGTCTCTCTTTTTATTACAAGGACCTGTTTGAGGCTCACCCAGCTGAATGTTCACTAAAAAACTGTCCAATGATGTTTGGTTTTTGCCCTTTACTTGGGATATTATGAAAATTACTTCCACACGTATATGATGCAGTTTATTATAGCTCTGTTGAGGTAGTATTAATTGTAAAACTTTGTCTTGGGCATATCAACTGACACTCTACAGCTGGATATACTTTAATAAAAAAGAATTCAGAACTTCTATTCTTGTTAAGGAGAGCGTTTTCACAACGGAAGCATGGGACAGAAGACAAGTATACAAAGGAGAGGGAGAGAGTACGATAAATGGAAAAGAAATGATTCAAATGTCAAGAATTTCAGATTTTCATATTGTTGCCAACATATCGACAGTAAATGAACATATGACCTCCAGATACTATTTATAGATATTTTCAGTCTTTTTTTGGCAATACTTATCTTTTAGTAGAGATGAAATACAGTATTTCAGTTATATCAGTGTTTTGTGATGCAAGTTTCTTGAAAGTTGTCCTGAAAAAAAACACAGTTAAAGTTTCTGAATCACCTTCTAAAGCTTCTTGTGCTTTGCTCACGTCTCTGATAATTTCCTCATCCAGTTGGTAAAGCTCTGTGTTATCCTCCTTAATCCAGGTAAAGCCAGTTTCTTAAAATGGCTTCAAACCTATTTAGTTCTACCTCGTAAGATGTCTTTGCTGCTTCAGGGGTTTAATTGGCTAGAACTAAACAATGACATCAGGTTAACGATCGCATTTAATTTAGTTGAAACATTATGGAGAAATTTTCCGTCCATGGGCTATATATTCATTTTATAAGTTTTCAATGTACACGTATGATTTCTTTGGTTGCCTTAAAAAATTGTAAATATGACGCTTATCTGAAATGCAGGATGCAATTATTAATTTGATTTCTGCCACTGATTTTATTATTCTATTCAAGAATTGCGTTATAGCTGAAAAAGCATTGGCACCATTTTACTCTATATGTATATATATATATATATATATATATAGAGAGAGAGAGAGAGAGAGAGAGAGAGAGAGAGAGAGAGAGAGAGAGAGAGAGAGAGAGAGAGAGAGAGATGTATATATACATATATTTATATGTATATAAATATAAATATATATGTATATATATACACATATATACACACACACACACATATATATATATATATATATATATACTGTATACAAATTATTTATATATTCATTAACTTCATCAATATCTTTCAAGCGTCTTTGTTCTCTTCAAAATATACTTTTGAAACAAAACAGGGAAAAGCAAATGTATCTTTCGAAATATTGCCTTTCTACCTTTAGCTACTCGCAATTTTCCAAAATTAGCAATTCTATTTCGTTATGAAAACCACGTTTGGGTAATGTTCAAAGGAATTCAGTTAATTGCCAAACCAATGAAACCTGAGTCACAGCTAAAGATATTCTTATTTCATAATTCATTCTATGTTTACACGTGACTTTGATTAAATTGTTGCAGATATCGTTATTCGTAATTTTTTATATCGTCTACGCTAGTGCACTGAGTTCCTCTGAACATATCAAATAATACAAAATGATTGTACTGAGTGACTGTTGGGTCTTTTTGGGTGGTTAAAAGAAAGTACATGAATGTAACCGGTGTCTTATGGTTTAGTTAATCTCCATCTTAACCGACTAACTTCTTGACCTCAGTGGAGATTGTTCCCCCCCCCCTTTTTTTTTTTGAGTTTTGCGAATATTTTTCGACTTGTGTCTATAATTAATTTCTTTTTATCAAATCAACAATTTGGCTCATCTTTACATCTCATGATAAGTTTTTTCTTATTGAAGGAGAATGGAAAAAATGCTACTTTTCCTTTCTCCAAGACAGGCGGTATCTCTCTTGTTCGCTGAATCCTTCGTAGGTTCAATATATTCCCGGGGTGCAAACGCTAATTGCAAGGATGAGCGCCAATTATCTTCAAAGAAGGAAGAGCACCTTGTGCTTGCCGGTTGATTGACTATTTCATGATTGTTATGATTGATGAAATTCATAAGGATCCTCGGTTAATAATACTCGAACTATACAAACGTCGTT
>NC_090764.1:26812465-26832465 GCF_036898095.1 Palaemon carinicauda
ACCCGGAGGCTTAATAGATATAGAGGTCTTTCTTACGGAAAATCAAGGCCATTCAAATTTTTTTCCTCTGCCTCTACATATAGCTCATAATTATTGTACCATCTCTCTCTCTCTCTCTCTCTCTCTCTCTCTCTCTCTCTCTCTCTCTCTCTCTCTCTCTCTCTCTCTCTCTCTCTCTCTCATATATATATATATATATATATATATATATATATATATATATATATATATATATATATATATATATATATATATATATATATACTGTATACATATATATATATACATTACTGTATGTAAATGTGTATTATGTATTTATGTTTACTTATGGCTAAATTAATTACTTTTTTATACTTCTTGTGTTTTTTTTATATATATGCGATTGAAAAAAACTGACAGGGTACTATGTGGTCTACGACTTCAGATTTGTATTCTTTAGATTTTCTGCTTCAGAGAGTGCATCTTCTCGGCTTGAAAACTATTGAAAGTCTCTCGCTGATTCTGTTTTTTTTTTTTTTTTTTTTTTTTTTCCATAAATTCTATCATCTCAAGATCAGGGTGAACCACTTCCTTCCATTTTAGTTCATAGGCTCACTATCTCTCTGTTTAGGTGACAAAAATATTTCATATCATTCGTATTGTTGAACATATTTAGTAACTTGAGAAACTTGAGAAAGATCAATCAAATGATAACTCAAGACCAAGAACACCCTTCGTCCTAGTTCCTATAGACTCTCAAATATTATAAAGACTTAAAATTTTGTCATTTGCATTGAACTCGTATGTCTTATTTCTGGTTGGGTTTGAAAGGATATATTTATAACCAATTATCGTGTGAATCTACGTTTGATGAATAATAAAAATGTGACTGAAAGAGAAATGACGAGTATAAATACCTAGATCGTCTTGGGTGATATGATTGTGAAGATATTTTTTTTCTAGTATCACATTGGAATGCAAAAAAAAAAAAAAAAAAAAAAAAATGCTGACTCGGGTACTGACAGTAGCGAACAATTTTATAATCTATTCAAAGTACCAGAGCACAAAACTACACCCCACGTTCATTGCAATAGTAAAACATCTGAACTAAAACCATTTTAATGTTATGGGCATCATACATGCCACCAGAGTTGGGCAGAAAAATTTCAATTAGTTTTATTAGGTCTTATCACCTTTGGCAAGACAAATATTGTTTTATTTTCAGATTTTATGGTTGATTGATTTTTTTGTTTGGAAGTAGAGTTTACGTGAATCTTTGTCAGTGTCATTTTACGAACGGGAATGTGACAAATTTGTACCCCGTCGAAAAGTAAAACCTTTTATCAGTTACTATCAATGTTTGTCTTCTGAAGAATTTGAATCAATGGCTTCTTCATCCGGTATGATATTTTGCTAAAATACACAACACATTGGCAAAACAGACTATTATTATCTTACAAAAATGTTAAGAATACTGTAGAATTTTCTTCGTTTTGGTTAATAACCTTCTATGAAGTATTAGATTAGAATTTATTCTAGAATCACATATAATTCTACTTTTATTACAGCAGAAATCTTTTGTTACTAACACTTTCAAAGAACTTTCTGTAGATACCGCTAGAGAATTACTGGGTTATTGAAATAGAACGTATTTCATTTCTTGTTGAGATATTTGATGTATGTGTCATCCTTGTTCTTCGATTGCTTGATTGTCCATTTGTATTATGATAATTTATCGACCCACCGTTCTTTTGATGATATACAGTACAGGAATATTTTGTTAACTTTTACGCAATTTGACAGCTCTAGATTAATTTAGACACGTTTTTTTATTCTCCTTTGATTCAAAGTTTCTTTAAGCCAAATCTTAATGTCATCTTTTATATAAAGGGTTTTGATGCATTTGTCTTTCTATTATTACGTGTTAATTCAACTGCAAACTACTTAACAAGTTTGCCTTTCTCTCATATTCATCGTTTGTTCATTTGCTTAAATGCTTCTCACTTTGTCAGATTTTTTTTTCTTTTTCTTGAGCATACATTGCTTTTGTATATTCTTAACATTTTCAAAATCATTTTATTGAAGATAATTTCCTATAAGCTTTCTTTACTTCGATTCTACTGAATATTTCGAAGAATGAGGATTCTTAAAAGGAATTAATTTTGGAGCAAGTAGGATTATGGAAAATATTTCAGTTGAGTTTTTAATTACAAAGCTTGAAAATATAATTTAACTTATAGTTCTTTATCTTTCTTTTCAGATCAATGCCATTCATAAAAACAAAAAAATAATTTAAAGGGAACTGAATGCGAAACAAGTTCTAGCCCACATCAGTATTATTTTACCATATTGAAAGAAGTGATTTTATTAACGCCTTGTAACGGGTAAGTACTTTCCTCGATCATTGTTTTTTCTTGATATTGTCAGATCAAATCTCTCTTCAAGATTCTATTGTTTTGCCGAGAACGAAATTCGCCAAAGATTGAATATCAGTGGGGCAATCTGAAACTTCCTGGAGTCTGAATATCAGAATGATACTCTGAAATTTCCCAAAGATTGAATATTAGTTTAGTATTCTGAAATTTCCGCGTGATTGAATATCAATGTGGTGTTCTGAAATTTCTAGGAAATTGAATATCAATGTGGTATTCTGAAATTTCTGCGAAATTGAATATAAATGTGCTATTCTGAAATTTCCTGGAGGTTGAATATGACTGTGGTATTCTGAAATTTCCGGGTGATTGAATATCAATGGGGTATTCTGAAATTTCCGGGAGACTGAATATCCATGTGATATTCTGAAATTTCTGTGAGATTGAATATCAATATGGTATTCTGAAATTTCCAGGAGGTGGAATATTAATGTGGTAATCTGAAATTTCCAGGAAGTTAAATATCATTGTGGTATTCTGAAATTTCCGGGAGATTGAATATCATTGTCGTATACTGAAATTTCCGGGAGGTTGAATATCATTGTGGTATTCTGAAATTTCCGGGAGATTGAATATCATTGTCGTATACTGAAATTTCCGGGAGGTTGAATATCATTATGGTATTCTGAAATTTCCGGGAGATTGAATATCATTGTCGTATACTGAAATTTCCGGGAGGTTGAATATCATTGTGGTATTCTGAAATTTCCGGGAGATTGAATATCAATATAGTATTCTGAAATTTCCGCGAGATTGAATGTCAGTGTTCTGTTCTGATTAATTAGGGAGACTGAATATCAGTGAGATATTCTTAAATTTCTTAGATATAGAATATCATTGTGATCTTTCGAAATTTCCGAGTGATTGAATAAGAGGTAATATTCTTGAATTTCAATGAGATTGAATATCATTGTAGTATTTAATTATTCATTTCCTTATAGATTTATTGGTGTAGTTCGGTCGCTTATACATCACATAAGAAAAAAAAAGATACTGGACTAACTTGAAATGAACTTTTTAGCCCTAAAAGTGAATGAAAATTTCCTATGATATACAGAAGGCATCAAATCATATTTATAACGCCCATTGTTTTGTCAGCATGAGTGAAAGCTGTAAGAACATGTTTTTATTTTGATAATACTGGTAAAGTTCCTTGTTGATATATTTGTGACACATAAATTTCAGGCTAATTTAAAAATGTAGTAGGACAGTTTTAAAAACCACCAAAGAAAATCTTTAAGAGACTGAGATGTCAATTGGCTATCTTCCGTTTTGTTCTCTCGATGTTTAAGGTTTGAAGGTCGCTCATGAATGGCAGAGGCAAGAGTCATTGACAGTGCCCTAGCTCTACAATACCCTAGAAACTGACCATATGTCCATATGATCAGCATCCAAACTAGGACCAAGGAGGGCTAGGCAATGTCAGCATATGACTCAGCAGGTAGACTTACAGGCACCTCCAAATTCCCATCCTTAGCTCATAAGGACGGTATGGTTTCAGACTACAAGAAACTATCGAGGTCGGTACAGGCAGGGACGTTTCCAATAGGCTAATGTTTCTACGATTCCACTAAAAAGAATATGCTCTATGATATGCATTGGGTATTTTGTTCCATTTCACCGGTATCTCCGTTTTGATTGAGTTATTTCTTCATCTAAAGGTAATACAAATGATGTCATGATTCTATAGTCTTGTTTTAAAAAGAAATCTCAGTACCTATTAACATTGGATCTCTGAAACTATTCCTCTGATTGATTGGTAAAAGTACTATCTGTAAAATAATTTCGACTTTAGTTTCTTGATTTTTTTTTTCCTTTTTTCTATTTCATATCAGTCATAACGGTACACCAGACAGCTATTTTTATGCCAGCAGTAAAAGTTGAGAGGGGTACGATGCATCACTGGCAAGGTGACTGACTTAATTTGAGTTATATTTAGTTAAGTAATATGCATTCATTTTGATATTACAATTTTAGTAAAGATAACCTTGTTGGGGTTCTGTAAACTATATAGGCTATGAAAATATCTGTGTTATTTAAAATTAAAGCCCGCGTTTATATTAGCAGTTTTTAGGAAACAAGAAATAAAGACACTTTATTTACTTGAAATTACCACGTTGAAATACGAAAAATATGTTTTACATACAAACTTCGTCTATTTTTCGTAGTGAATAAAGATTTACGCAATATGGAAAGCCTGTACTCCAAATTGAAATTTTATATGCGTTTTGATATAATGAATCAGACTTAATAAGGGAAAAATTATTACTTATTGGTATAGAAATAGAAATACATTCCACAGTGTTATTAAACAAAATGAAACTGTTGCTCTTTTTTTAGATGATTACATATTCGAATAGGAATTTAACATAATAAAAAGATTAAAAAACATACACTACTGTACTATATAATTTAATGAAACGAGTACTTTACTGCCATGTTTACTATTATAACATATTTATTGATGTACCACAGTTAGAACAATTTGCATTACAAATACATATTTATGTATATGGAGAAATTACTGAAATAGATCAAAAGTAGGAAGAGTGGTTCAAGATTATTAGTTGATATGAATATAGAAGGACTCTTATAGTTTATAGAAATATCGAAAGCTTTCTTGCAGAGAGCTAATAAACATAGTTGGAAGTGGTAGAGCTGCACTTTAGAATATCACTCGCAAGAGAATATTGTTTTTAGTTGAGACTGGATTTTCTTTACCTGCGTTTCTTCAGAGAAAAATTTTTCTTTTTGAATGACTACCATGATGAAATATTAATGAAGGCATCTTCCACTGCCTGTATAAGTACAGATGTCCATTCAGGTGCTTGGCTGGTATGTTTTTTCCCTTGCTCCTGCACAGTAAACAGAATTTTACGTAGTTTGTTTATACTTTTCTTTCTTCCGAAAAGAAATTGGCAACATTGCAGACGCCAAATCTAGGTTGTGATGCTAAAGGGTTCAGTATCGGAATTGTTTTTTTAATTGAATTGCAATAATGTTCTAGAGCAGCCAATATCATTACTTTTAGTTTATGATGGTATCACAAAGGTCTTTCATAAAGGTAAAACATGGGTCTTTACCCGTAGTAAACATTAAATAAATATATATTCTTGCTTTTCATTAGATGTGTGCGTGTGTATTAGTAATATATATATATATATATATATATATATATATATATATATATATATATATATATATATATATATATATATATATATATATATATATATATATATATATATATATATATATATATATATGTCACGCTCACCGACATTGTCAGACATACAACTACTCGGTCTCTCGCTGTCTTTCGGGTATGGGGAAGAGGGAGTAGTCATACCCTGGTGAGAGGGAATGCGTGTGTATGCGTGTATCTATCAGAATGTTTAGCCGTCATATTCTACGGGTCGCGTACATTAGTGTGTGTATATATATATATATATATATATATATATATATATATTTTTATATATGTATATATATGTTATATATATATATATATATGTGTGTGTGTGTGTGTGTGTATGTATATATACGCATATATATGTATGATTGTATATATGTATATATATATATATATATATATATATATATATATATATATATATACAGTATATGTCTCTGGTGTGTACAGTACTTATTTATATATATATGCATATATATATATATATATATATATATATATATATATATATATATATATATATATAATATGCTCCATATCCTTTATATGTATACATATATATATATATATATATATGTATATATATATGTATGTATATATATACATATATATATATATATATATATATATATACATACATACATAACTGTTTGTGATTCTGTTTACATAATTTTAATGCTATAAAATAATAAGGAATATTTGGTCGCTGAATGATGTTAAATATTTCTAAATAATTTCTGTTAAGACGCTGATACATAAATGCACATACACTCTCGTATTCACAGGCTTGTGTAAGACAAATACTTAAATATAGTGCAAGTTTGTATGTAGCCTAGTTTTATTCAGAGGTAAATATTTTTTTCCTGGAAATCATTGGTAGTTTATAATTCATGAGTGACACTTGTGAATGACTAAATATCTTCGAAGCTTCAGCTTAAATACGAAAATGTCTTTGCTTTATGGTGTAAAAATCAAATTTATTAGATATGTACGAGTATATGTACGTAAAATCGTAGAATTGTAATGAACAGCATAGTTTTCTTTATGGATTATTGATTATTAAATCTTACCTAGTAACTAGACAATACTGAGTTATTTTAAGATAACAATACGAATAATTGTATATGGTACATATTATGGATGTTATTTATCTCGCTACCATAAAGCTATTTTCTTATCTATCTTCAATTGTTCATTATCTTATTGGGCAATTAACGAGGATCCGTAGAATGTCTCAATTATTATAGAAGAAAAATAAAGATAAATTGCAATGAAACCATGTCTCTTTAAATGAAAATTATTTTGCTTCCGGGTATAATGCAAATCACCTGTTCCTTAAAGCAATCTTGATTCAAATGCCTCATTTGCACAAAATGAAAGCAGCATTGACTTGGTAGTGGATTCCTTTGGAGCCCATTCATGATGATTATCCCATTTTAGACCTGAAATATTCAAATATTCAAACTGTGATGTCAACAACATGGTTGCCTCTGTGCCAGAGAATTTACTCTCAGAGTTTCACTTAATTTTGGAACAAATGCATAAAAGGTTGCTTTGCTATCTTTTGTATCTAAATTGTTCCACTGCTAACTTTAAGTTATAGTAAATCTGAGTTATGCTTTACAATGTTGCTCTGTTCATATATCAGAAGATGAGTGACATACTTTTACGACATTACCATATACTTGTTCAAAACTTTTTATAAACATGTGTCAAAATTTAGGATCTTTTTCTACTAGTTCCAGCGGTATAATGATTACCCTCTATTCAATGTTAAGGATATCCCCATAAAACCAATTGCTTTGCTGTTATGATTGGCTGGATCCCAATTCATCATTTGTCATACCATGGTTTTGACAACTTTCCAATTGATTATTTCAATTGAGGAAGTTTATTTCGCACTAGTTTTTGGCATCTATTTTGTAACTCCCTTGGACTGTAATTTTTAAATCTGAAGATATGTAAATCTAAAGGATTGCAAAATTCGACATGTCCTGTCCATCAAGGTCAATGAAATTAGACCTGGTTTACCAGATATTTTTTTGGAAGATTGCACCCTTGAATCAATTATGGCTATATCCGAGGAATTCTTTATAATGTTCATAACGGTTTTACTGGATTATCATCGATTTACTGTAACATACATCATCTTGATACTAACAATGCTCTCTTGCTTTTGCTGGCTTAACTTTTAGGTGAAGTTTAATGATATTCTCAAAAGTACTTCTCTTCCTCAATATAATTCAGTTGCAGTCCGCGCTAAAGAGGTAGAAGATTTAGTCCCCTTTTTATGTATATGTTTTATTAACATATAATCTTATATACCAGTTGATTTATTGAATAAAAGTATTGGGCAAGGCCGGCTGCCGCTAAATTATTATATACTGGAGGGATGAATCTTTATGCAAACAATTCAATTCAAATATTCAAACCTCATAACAGTTTTTATTTCCGATTCTTGAATAATTCAATGCAATATATCTTAGTCTTCTCAGTAGACACCTGTCTCACTATAATGCTCCTCTTACGGCCAAGTTGTTCTTCTGCCCTACATTTATCTGCCTCTTTATCATTGACCTTCTCGAGTCTACATCTTCACTTTGGACATGTTGGAATCTTCCATGTGTTCTCTATTTCCAATTGTTATTTGTCCCCAATTGGAATACTGGTTTCACATTTGTGTTACACCATGTTACACCATATTTTGTCTTTTTTCTCGTTATGCTCTGAATTAGAAATAGATTGTTTGATTGGTGACTCGCCGAACAGTCCTGTTTCTTCTTCCACTAGATAACATTGGGTATTGTTTTATTGAGCTCAAGGATAGTCGCTTATAGAAGAAAAAAGCTTCTCAAATTTTCTATACAGACCCAGTTAATATTTCTTTGTCTTTGCTGCCTGACACGCGGATTCTCCTCATGTTCCAGTTTTCATGAAGTTAATTGATTGTAATCCTTTGAGAAAGAACAGGTGTGTCACCTTTGATGTTGAGCTCTCGTCTTCATCACTTTGCCCGTATTTTGAGGGTGTCATCTGCACCTGTGTTTATATGTATATGAAGATAAAGTATTCCTCCACACACACACACGTATATATATATATATATATATATATATATATATATATATATATATATATTGATGATCTATTGCTGAGGCATGCGATGTATATATTTGTCACTAAGCTGGAGGAAGGGTCAGAAAAACAAAATTTTTGGACTAGCGCTTTGAAAATACGAGGCGCTAGTCCAAAAATTTCGTTTTTCTTATCCTTCCTCCAGCTTAGTGACAAATACATATATATATATATATATATATATATATATATGTATATATATACATATATATATATATATATATATATATAAAGAGTGAGAGAGAGAGAGTGGTATAATTTGTCTTTTTTTTCATTGGCTATATAATTATATGTAATAGCAACAATAACCTCATGACTACTCGATTACCACCCACAATTAGCAGACACAGTCACAACACACATTTGAGACTACAATTTCTGTTTCTTGGATCAAGAGGTAAAGTTGACGAACCCTCTTGTCCTCGATAGACAATTTAATTTATTCCTTTTAAATTAAATGTAAAGGAGATTAATTTTATATTTTGTGGCGTAAGCTGAACAATAATTCAAACTTATTACAGTGTCTTATAAAGAATATGAGTAAAGTAATAAAGAATACCAAGTTATAGAACAGTGAATTTGGAGTACATTATCTCAGCTTGACTTAGTCATCATCATCATCATCATCATCTCCTCCTACGCCTATTGACGCAATGGGCCGCGATTAGATTTCGCTAGTCATCTCTATCTTGAGCTTATAAATCAATACTTAGTCATTACTGATAAACTTTACAAGGCTTCTTTCAGTGTCAGTAAGTAAAATGTCATTCACCAAGATTTTATGACCATCAGAATTATTACAGAGAACGAGTAGTAATTATACCAACTTTAGCATTGTATACTGGTATCAGAAAAGAAAAAAAAAAAAAAAACGACAGATAGACAGACAGGTAAATGGAACCTTGATGATATCTGCAAATATCCTTAACTTTGCGTTGCCAGCTTTTTTATTTTTAAATAGTAATTGATATGTTAAATTTTCAGCGTTTATATAAAAACATTTCGTGAAGCATGACGGATGAAAGCGTTGTAATTCTTATTGCGGTTGTTGGTGTTTTTTTTATTATTACAGCAAGGATTGTGAATAAATAATTGGATAAGATAGTCGATTCAGCGCCAAATTGTTCAGAATACCGAAAATGATGAAAGGTGAGCATTAAGTAATTAATTCAAGAGTTTTAATTTAAGGTGTGTTATTTTTTGAGCCTTTGCAATTTTGTTTGTCGGGAAGCCCACTTTCATTGAAACTGATATATAATGTCAATATTGCAGCTCGTGACATAGTGTTATTTTAGATAGGCAAAATAATGTTTCTCATCACACTTTAGTCTAATCCATAAATACCTGGTCTTGTGTATAAGGTTTTTTTTTCTGACCCATGAGAGGAAATCATTTTTAAAAGAAAATACTTTTTGAGCTTGGTTGTTCAGATCACAGTTGTATTCAAAAGAGACTTAGATTAATAGGGTTAAAGTGGGAAGGTTAAAGAGGAACCAACAAGAATGTGTCCTAACATTTATTCCAGTTGTAAAAGTATGAATATAATAACTTTTTGTGCACGAAAATTAAAAAAAAAGGAAGAAAAATAGGTATTAGATCTTCTTTTATTGTATTTGACATTAACATTACCTGTATATCAGCTTGCCATCGACTATTTCATCTGATTCTGAAATGACAGGGTTCAGGTGCTGTGTTGCTTGTAGTAACTGATATTTTTTAATGTTGTTTTATAAAGAATAATGAAGCCTTTTTGTGGTATTGAATTTTTTTTTAAATTATTCATAAGATATTAGGGCTCAATGCGATTGTAAATGATAGAGGGCTCTACTCTGCCTCTGAAGAAATAGTAGAAAAGCTTTAATAATTAGCTGGATTTTTAGTATAAACTTTTAATTGTTACTGAGTTGGGAAAAGATTGATCTTGTATGATTGTTAATGACACGGAACTAGGTTCTTGATATATTATTGCTGTGCTGTAATTTGTATATCGAGGTAAATTAATCAACAGTGAAGGGAATTTTTACCTGGAGACTTCTATTCATGCTTACTTTCTTGGCGGGAAATTCATAGTCTTCTTCGGTAGTTCTTCAACTTCCTTGCAATTTGTCTATTGGCGAGTTTAGTATTATTATTATTATTATCCATACCACTTTTTTATTGTTTATATATGTTTATATTGCATATTATTTTTTATTTTTTAATAGGGCAAAAGAAGAAGAGTGTTCAAGGTTGAATTGAATATTTGAAGGGGCATTAAGGTGCCCAAAGCATATGGAAAAAGATTTATGTGAAATTTTTTAATATAATATAACGAGAGACTTTCACCAAAACATTGTTCAATTTCAGCAGTGATTTACGGAGTATCATGATAGCAAGTGTGACGCAACCAGGGCGTTAAAGTAATTCTCATGAAAGTATGAACAGGAAGGACATAAAGTTTACTTGGAATTAGAGATGAAAATGCGTGTATCCTATAGAGAAATAAATGATAGACCCTGTCACTTTAATTACAAATGTAAGGCAAGCATACACTGGCTTCCTATGATTCAAGTTATGAATTATATATATTCAGGGTTGTGGTGATCGCTAGACTGGGGTTCAAGTCTCGTTCAAACTCGTTAGTTTTTTGTTCGCTGCAACCTCACCATCCTTGTGAGCTAAGGAGGGAGGGTTTGGAGGAGCCCATAGGTCTATCTACTGAGTCATCAGCAGCCATTGCCTGGCCCTCCTTTGTCCTAGCATGGGTGGAGGGGGCCCTCGGGCGCTGATCATATGGTGAGTCTCTAGGGCATTGTCCTTCTTGATTGGGCAATGTCAGTGTCCCTTGCCTCTGCCATTCATGAGCGGCCTGTAAACCTTTCTAGAGCAAATGGGTAAGACTTGAAAGCAGGTTTGTGCTAAATGAGGGGATTCAAAGGTAACACTGAATTTTTCCCTTTTCTTTTAATTACAGGAAGAAATGTATCTAGTAACTGAAGAAGTAATCATAATAGTATAAGCTTTGATATCGTAACTTGTATGATGGTCATTTCTGCTTATGTATGTCTGTGGGAGTTTTCACATGTTCATTGGTATAGGGTTGATCCAGTCCAGCAATAAATATCTATTTAATTCGTTCAGTCGATGCAATTACATATTGAAAGGTCTTAATTTATTCTGAAAATTTATCTATATATATATACTATATATATATATATATATATATATATATATATACATATATATATATATATATATATATATATATATATATATATATTGCATGTACTCAACTCAAACTGTATATGTATGTATATCATATATATGTATATGTGTGTGCTGTATATATGTGTAGCCCGTATTTTAGCATTTATTTATATATATATATATATATATATATATATATATATATATATATATATATATATATATATGTAAATATATATATATATATATATATATATATATATATATATATATATATATACATACATACTGTATATATTACACATATATGTGTTAGTATATGTATAAGCAGTATATATGTATCTATGTATGATGAATGTATATATGTATGTATGTATGTATGTATGTATATGCACATATATATTGTGTATATATGTGTAGATTTGTATATGTATGATATGGTCACGTAAGCGAAACTCAATAGCAATAGTTTAATGAAATGCATAGTCAATTTATGTATAATGATGAAATATAAAAGTTGAAAGAAAAGATTTCCTTCTCCTTAGTTGTGTTTAACATTGTTGCCAAACGTACAATATACGTAAATTTGCAATATCGCAGGAACGGAAAAAATAAGTTCAATTCTTTCTGGGTAACATAAGCTTATAAAATATACATGGCATCAGAGCAGCCCGATGCTTCCTGACTGTGTTCAGTGTATGGTAACCATTATGTCATTTTGTCGTTTTTAATCCTAATTATTTCACGGTGAAAATTTCTAGTTTTGATACAAGGAATTGCTTCTGACTTCGTGGATTAAAATATGGAGACTAATGAAGCTCTACATTTATTTAGCGACCATTTTTATAGAGAAGAAATAATGATAAACCGAATTTATTTTCTTTAGCCTGTAACGCTATGATAACCCAATTTCCATATCCGTAGCCTTAAGGGAGGGCCATTTCGAGTCCTATTCCGTAATTTCATGATAATTTTAACGTAAAATATACCACAAATGCAACATTATAAAAACGACACCTGTGGGATGGAGGGCAGGGAAGTATGATATTTTACTGAGGTTATTCTGGTTGTTCATTTCAGTAAGTCATGCTGTTTCCTGTACATATACGACTATATTATGTATATTATGAAATTTAATACCCAAGTCTGCGCTCAAGTGTAGGTGTATGTGTTTTGTAAGATACTCCAAATTTATGTCAGTCTTTTACATCTTTCATATCGATGGGCCCTCGTTACTTATTACTTTATTGTATTTCGGGTTTTCAAAATAATTTCATTAGAAATCATATCCTGAAATTATTGCAAACCAAGAACTGACCATTAGTTATATATATATATATATATATATATATATATATATATATATGTATATATATATACATATATATATATATATATATATATATATATATATATATTTATCATCCGTTACTAGTCCAACGCAGAACAGAGGCCTCAGACATGTCTGTCCTTCCACCTGCGTCTGTTTATGGTCTTTCTATGCGAGTCCACACCCCCAAAACTTCTTAGTTCGTCAATCCATCCTCTTCTTTTCCTTCCCCTACATTTTTTGCAATCTTAGGGTCCCATTCTGTTATTCTTAATGTCCATCTGTTGTCTGTCATTCCCATTATATGTCCTGTCCATATCTTTTTCTTACATGTTGTTGGAATATCCTCTACAGGTACTTTAGTTTGCTCTTGTACCCATATTGCTCTTTTTCTGCCTCAGCGTAATTCACATATTATTTATTCCTTAGCTCTCTGAGTTGTACTAGCTTACGTTTACGATACATAAGTTAAAACTTGTAGGACCAACTGAGTAAATACTTTTCTTTTTAGAGAAAGTGCCAATTTACTTTTCATAATATCATTTGGTTTACTAAAAGGTTTTCTTGCCATATTTATTCTTCATATATATATATATATATATATATATATATATATATATATATATATATATATATATATATATGTATATATATATATATATATATATATATATATATATATATATATATATATATATAAAATTTCAGTGTGTTTTTGTAATATGTAAAATTCCTAGGTTAAAACCACCGCACACTGAAATCATCAGCAAGAGGAGGAATCCCAGCATCACCAAATCCAACAGGATGAAGACATGTTGCACAAAAATTCCACAGGACGAAAAAATATTGCACCCAAACACAACACGACAAAGAAAACAAGATTTAATATCAAGAAGCTTTGAACCAAAATTCAACAGCTCGAAGAAATGTTGCTCCAAAATTCAACAGGATCAAAAAATGCTGCACCATAATTCAATGGAATAAAAAAACGTTGCACCAAGATTCAATTAAATGAAGAAATGTAGCATCAAATTCCACAAGACATGGAAACTTAACACTATAATTCCACAGGACAATGAAGTGTCACAAGAACTCAGTAAGTCAAAGAAACGTTGTATTAAAATCCAACAGGGCAACGAAATGTTACACCAAAATTTAACAACTCCAAGAAGCGATGCACTAGATTCAAGAAGTCAAAGAATTGTCTCAGCAAAATTCAACATCAAGAAGAAACATTGTCCCAAAACAACGGGACAAAGTAATGTTACACCAAAATTCAATAGTTTAAAGAAACCAAAAGATAAATTTCAACAGCCTAATGAGACGCTGCACCAAAATTCAACAGGTCTTAAAAAATGCTACACCAAATTCAATAGGTCGAATTAAGGCTGCACCAATATTATAACAGTACGAAGAAACTTTACACCAAAATCGAACTTTATGAGTAATCGTTGTACCAAAATTCAACAAATTGAAGAAATGTTGTACCAAAATTCAACAAATTGAAGAAATGTTGTACCAAAATTCAACAAGAGGAAGAAACATTGTATCATAATACAACAGAAGAAACGTATCAAATTACAATAAAAGAAACGTTACACTAAAAATCAAAAGGACAAAGTAACTTTTACCCAACATTCAACAGATCAAGAAAGTATTTTACAAAAATTTAACATGGTAAAAAAAATTTCCAAAATTCAATTGGATGAAAAAAATGTTGCCTCAAAATTCAATTTGACATAGAAGCCTTGCACCAAAGTTCAACTTGACTAGAATATGTTACAACAAAATTCAGCAGGACAAAAAAAGTGACACCTAGATTCAACAAATGCAACATTTATAGAAAATGGTTCACCGAAATTAAACAGCTCGACGAAACGTTAGACCAAAATCTATTAGGACCAAGAAGCACTGCCCAAAGATTCGACAGGACACAGAAAAAGGTCACCAAATTTCATTGTGATTAAGAAATGTTGCACCAAAGTTTAATCGGACAAAAAACGTTACATCAAAATTCAATAGGACAAAGGAACGTTACACCAAAATGCAACTTCATTAATAAAAATTGCTCAAAATTCAACAGAATGGAGAAATTTTGGACCAACATTAAAAAATCAACAGGACAAAGAAACTTTTACTAAGAGTTCAACAGATCAAAGAATCATTGGACCAAGATTTAACTTGATAAAGAAATGTTGCTTCAAAAAGTTTAACCTATCAAGAATAGGTAGCACAAAAATTTAGGACAAAAAAAAAAAAGGCACCAACATTCAACAGATCGAAGAAACATTGCACCAACATTTAACATGACAAAGAAGCGTTTCACCATGATTCAACAGCTAGAAGGAACGTTGCACCGAAAATGAATTAATGAGTCATAACAAAAACCAACAAGACACAATACCGTCAGAAATGAAAGTTTAATTGAAGTTGGTGTGAACATTGCTGAGTTATTCATGCATGAGACGATAATCAATTGTATGGATTATGTCTGCTTATACTGTAGCAGTTGGCTGGCTTTAGTTTTGTATTTTTATTCCTATGTACGTACCCCATAAGATTGAATGAGAACATACTTCCGAACGAAGGCCCTTCAAAATCACATTCAAGAGACGAAGATAAAATTCGATTATAATTATGCAACTCCTTCAGCAATGCATTTCGTCTATTATCCTCACCGCAATTTGGTACAATATTTCATTGCATTTTTTGGTTAATAAACTAAAAATTACTTGTTATCTAAAACAAAAATCCACGGAAAGAACCAGACTTCATAATTCATGTGGGAAATGTAAATCAAAATCTGATATCGGGAGATCGGCAAAAGATTTGCCTGAGTGGAATGAAGTGCGACATTGCAAGAGGGTTCGAAAATTGCGTGAAAGAATCCTCGGCGGGTGAATTCCCTCGTAATTAATGAAGTGTTGTTTATAATGTTGCTGAACGAAAGAATATGGATTACAAACAAGGAGGAAAAGATATAAGATAAGATGCATGGTGATGCTTATGCGGGAAATGAGGTTGGATTAATTGCGTGATTAATAAATTGTCATAGTGACTGTTATGTAGAGACTATAGTAGAGCCATTGAAGAGTATGCCCAAAAACGTTATGATTGGAAACAAAGAAAATATTTTCAGAGATAATTTTATTTTTCATTTGTATATAATGTCTTTGGAATCATGATACTCTCTCTCTCTCTCTCTCTCTCTCTCTCTCTCTCTCTCTCTCTCTCTCTCTCTCTCTCTCTCTCTCTCTCTCTCTCTCTCGGGCATAGATTATGCCACACTTATGTTATGTCTATTATACCTGAAACATACCTCGTACACCGGTAAGTACTGTAATTCTCTGATGAATAATACATGAACGGACACAAATTGTATCCTCTCAAGATATTTAACCACATAATGTATGATTGTGTAAGTTACTTTTTTCCTGAAAAAAAAAATCAAAGGTTATTTATTATCTTACTAAGTTTATCTTTTTTTATTAATCAGTTGCATATGTCAAGTGGCCCCATTAGTCTCAGCTGTTATTTATTCAGTAAGGGTATTGATTAAAATTAAGGAGATGCTATTTTCTTTCAGTAAGTTTCGCTTTCCTTAAAAGCCCAAAAATTACTGTTGGACATCACTCGGAGAGAGAGAGAGAGAGAGAGAGAGAGAGAGAGAGAGAGAGAGAGAGAGAGAGAGAGAGAGATAAAGTTGTTTAAATTATTACCATGCCATCCTGTATGTTATCCGTAATGTATTCGCATGGCATGCATATGTTGACAAATGCAACAGGTAACCAACAAAATATAGATTTACCTGGAGCGGAACGATTTGTTTAGAATAAGGTATGCTTATTGGTCAGTAAAGACCAATTTGTACACACGAATCGTGGAAGTCTTGTTGTTTCTTTCCTTGTTAACACCATTAAATTTTATACAAGTATAAATCTTAATTTTTCAACGTTCAAGAAAACTGCGTTTCGCCCCAAATCTTTGCCTGACTAGGTGGAGAAAGATTGTCTATCCTGGGTAATTTAAATATATAGTTAGATGATAAGAAAAGAGAGAGTGTAAGTGATAAGTTTCGAAGACCTAAGATGCGTTGCAGTGGGAAATGTATATGGCTTCAAAAGAATATTAATGAGAACACTCGGAGTAGTAATAATGCGGTTTAAGGTTTGCATTGGTTAAAAACAGATATATTCATATGACTATAAAAATAAAATGTATTGTTATGTGACGATTTAGCATTCAAAATATAGCTATGAGTGTTATGTAGACAAGTGAGTGTGGTATGAAAAATTTTAAATTTGCAGGAATTGATGATGCTGAAGGGAAAAATTTTGTAGGGGTTACAGAAGTTTCGAGGATTTGGTCACTGAGAAAGTGGGTAGCACTTCATGATACATAAACACTTTTTATGATGTCGTTGTTTGATAGATTAGAAGAGGACAAAGAAAAACCGATTTCATTGATACATTTTAAGGAGTTCCTTAGTGATGAAATGAATTAGTGTAGAGCGAAGTAAAAGCAGACATTTTAATGAGCGAGCTATTCTTTGAATGAAAGACACAGGAGACATTTCTGAAGTGAAAGCATTCCTGTGTCGATTATCGATAGAGTGAATAATTCAAGTCGTTGAATATAGAGGTTCCATGTGGAATTAAATAAGAATGGAGGAATGAAAATGTGTTTAGGTCTGTAGAATCATCAATTAAAGGTTGCCTTACACTAAAAAAAACCGTGCTTATAATCGAAAATTCTCCGTAAAAATATACTGTTCTCAGCCGTATTTCAGTAAAATACTGACGACCGTAATTTATACCCAACTTTGTTGTTATCTTTCACGGGTTGGTGACCGTAATATCACGTCAATATATCCGTTTTTAAAACTGTAAATGGCTGGCAACATTTCTCCTGGATTTTTTATGTTTTTAGTGCAAATTTTTAAGTGTATAAACGAGTCTTTTTGGGGGATACGAAAAAAAATATTTGTGGAAATGAGTTTTTATGTAAACACAAAAAGGTTATAAGATTTGATGATATTGTTTCAAAAATATAACATTCATAGGCATATGTAATGACTATGATCCAAAATGTTTGATGGAAATGTGCTTCCTTTATGCTTCCTACATGTTGAAGTCCCCTGAAGTTTCACTAATTAATAAATAGATTAAAAGGAAAATTTGTGCTTTCTGATAGGTCCGTTTCCATGTGTTTGCTAATTAATGTATATATATATATATATATATATATATATATATATATATATATATATATATTATATACAGTATATATATATATATATATATATATATATATATATATATATATATATATATATATGAACATATATCACAAGCACACGTGATTTTAATTAATGTAAATATATATAAATATATATATGCATATATATATATGCATATATATATATATATATATATATATATATATATATATATATGCCCGTATACATACCTATATATTATATATATACAGTGTATATATATATATATATATATATATATATATATATATATATATATATATATAGTACATATATATACATATGTGTGTGTGTGTGTGGGTGTGGGTGTGTGGGTATGTGTATGTATGTATAAACTTATGAGATTTATTCAGATCCATAAATTCCATAAATGTCAAGATTAATGAAATTCTATAATTCCTACGTACGAGCAGAAAACATCATTTGATTTACCATTTTAGATGCAATTGTAGAAGAGCTCGAACAAAGTCTGCGATTTTGATAAATGTAAGAAAGAGAGAAACAGTACTCCTTGATTGAATCCTTTTTCTATTTTATATGACGTTGTCAAGGTAAAGGTATTCAATATCAACCCATTCTTAGATAGATAGTTCTGTTGCAAAGTGTTCTCTCTTCTGAAATTATCAATCATTGTTTTTGTCTTTGCAAAAGTATTTATAGCTATAATTTATACACGACTGACTTTAAAACTAAATGTATGATAAATATGGAGTTACTTAGAGTGAGCTTAAGGGCATCAAGATTAGTAGATGTGTTTGTAGTAAATTTAGCTACTTGGAAAGAATGAAGGACAGTAGGTTTGAAGGGAGAGTATATGCTCCGGAATAGTTGTGACCAAAGATAAGAAAAAGACAGAAATAGGTGAATAGATGAAGTCGAAGAGATACTGGATCGAAGAAGCTTTAATATGCAGGAGGAGAGAGAGGGCTCGGGCAAGATAGATGTGAATGGTACATCGTCTGTAGAGAATATCGACAATCTGCCGATGATACTTCTTTGTAGGTACATGAATATTGTCCCAGAGGGATTCATCTATGATTCAACAGTTACTGCACGGATGTGACAGTGACGGTTGTCTCTGGTTTTCTACAAATTTGGTATCAAGGTGTAGTTTTAAGGGTTTTAATGTTTTTTTTATCATTTCGTGGAAACATTTCAATTCAGTAAAAAGCAATTGTGTTCCAGTTTTATGTCTCCACGTACACCACAAGCAGTTAAATGATGTTAGTAAAACATATCAATTTTTTTTTTGGGGGGGGGACGACTACACGGTTTATTTTGGCACTATTACGTCATTTAGGATATTTCATAACATAAAAGGTCGATGGTCATTACTGATTCCCTTTTGACAATGAAGTGTGAAGATCATATAGATCTAATTTTTTCTATAAATATAGATCGTAATTATGGCTATTAGCATTTTTATTTATCTTTTTTTCCACAGATTTCAGTAAAAATCAGTATAAA
>NC_090764.1:26837465-26849965 GCF_036898095.1 Palaemon carinicauda
TGAGATAAATCGTCGGCATAGGATAGTTATCTTGTGAATTAATAAAAATCTGACCAAGATGGCATTGTATAACACAGGCAACTCGTGGAGAGATATCGCTGGAGTCAGCAAAGGCAAATTTCATGAGTTGGCGAAACAGGAGCTCGACCGATTGACGACAGATGTCACTAACGACTCCAACCAGTGTGACGGAAAAATATTCGCAGACATATTGAAACAATATGATCCAATAGACTGGAACAAATCTGCGGAAAACATCAGTAAAATAATTGAAGAAATTCCAAAGAAAATCCAAGTGTTAAAGAGACTTATAAAGAAAGTCTACATCAATCAACACATTCCATCAAAGAACAATAACAAGTCCAATATGGTAAATATGCTGATTGATGCATTGGGAAAAAGAATGCCAAAATGGTGTAATACATGTAAGATATGGTATTCCATTAATAATCCTCAACAACTGATTAGAAAATGTAATGCCTGTAATGTTCCAACACACCCCACATGTGCTGAAATACAGCAAAAAATAAAAAATAGAGACACAAAGGTATTCTGCTCAACATGCTTAGTCTGGATAGAAAATATAATTAAGTCGAGACTAAAGCTGCAATTAGTTGAAGAAGAAGAAGAAGAAGAAGAAGAAGAAGAAGAAGAAGAAGAAGAAGAAGAAGAAGAAGAAGAAGAAGAAGAAGAGAAAAATGAACAAGATATGTGTAAGGATGCAGAGGAAATCATTGATATAACTTATGATGCCATCCAACAACATACTTATGAAGAAATAAATTATCAGATGGAAACAAATAATAGACCCAAGAGACTCTACCCGGACCTACATACTTTTAGGGAAGAGCAAGAACAAGAAAAAAAAGAAAAGAAAGATATAGTCTGTAATAGGCTGAAAAGAGGGAATTGCAAATTTGGCGAAAGATGCTACTACAAGCATCCAAAGATATGCCATAATTATGAAATATATGGTAAATGTGCGTATTTAGACGGATATGGAGACGAATGCAGAGATCTCCATCCAAAAATATGCAAAACCCTAAAAGAAGGAAAAGGATGCAGTTTCAACAAAAAATGTCGATATATGCATCCTGCAACTATGAATGAGAGTAAGAAAACTCAGCAAACTGAAAAGAAAAACAAAAATGAAACAAAAAAAAGAAACAAAAAAGCAGACCGCGTATATACCGCACTATGCACCAAAAAAGGCCTTTCAACCTAAAGCTCCACAAATAGAGCCCAACTATCAAGAATGCATATATAATGCCAGGGGTTGGTGCAGATATGGAGATAATTGCAGGTTTACACACAAAAATAAGTATGAAGGCGAAAGAACAAATATTATGGAAAAGTTGGATTTTTTAATGGCAGAATTCCGAGAAATGAAGAAAAGAACATCATATCAGAACAGGAAGGAAGCATGGGAGAATCCATATTATTACCAATATTAAATAATGGAAATGAGACACAAACCATAATAGTGATGAATGCCCAGGGTTTAGTCACGAGTAACTCTAAAAGGAAAATAGAGTTCCTAGAAGAACTAACCCAAATTGAAAAAATAGATATATTAAATATAAGTGAAACATGGTATTCCCAAGAGACTGGCAGTGATGACCAGATAAAGGGTTTCCAAACTTATAGATCAGACAGAAAAAATAGGAATCAAGGGGGAACCGCAATATATGGAAGAGACATAAATCAAGGAAAAGTCTGTGAAAAATACAGCAACACAGAATGTGAATTGATTGCGGTAGAATTTGAATTTGAAAAACTAGTGAATATTGTAGTTTACAGACCCCCAAATACTAAGGAGTTTGACATAATAATAGAAAAAATAGATGATATATGTAGAAACCATAAAGACTGGAATATACTCCTATCCGGAGATTTTAACTTTCCTTTCGTGGATTGGAAAGAACGGATAGAAGAAAGTGGTTGTATGTATACATATAAAAAAGAGAGTAATAGTAGCGCAGAAGATAAGAGGCAATTTGAAAAGCTTCAAGATATGCTATTAGAACATAATATGCAACAAATAAACCACATTCCAACAAGAAAGGAAAATGTCCTAGATCTAGTATTTGTGAATGAGGTGAATTATGTTAAAGAAATAATAGTGTATAACACGGGAATTTCAGACCACAATGTCATAGAATTGATAGTTCATTCCAAAGCAAGTGATCACAGAATTAATAAAAGCACAAAACTTTGGGAAGGATATGGAAAATATAACTTTTACAGTAAGAATATAAAATGGTCAGAAATAAATGAAGAACTGAATAAAGAATGGAAAAATGTATTTATAAGTGATAATATACAGGTAAATACGGATATACTGTACAAAATACTGGAGAAAATTGTTGAAAAATATATACCGAAAAAAAACAATAAACAAAAGACGTGCATACCAAGAGACAGAAGGATCTTATTTCAGAAAATTAAAAAGTGGAAGAAAAATCTTGCAAAAGAAAAAAATGTGTGGAAAATGAGGGAAATAAAATGTAAGATAGAAAATGCAGAACAAAAGATTATGCAGTCGAAAGAAAATGAAAAAAGGGACTTAGAAGAAAGGACACTTCAAAATATAAAAAGAAACCCCAAAGTACTTTACTCCTATGCAAAAAAGATGAATAAAAGGAGAATAGAAATAGGCCCTCTAAGAATTGAAGGACGGCTAACGAATGAAAAAAAGGAAATATGCAACATATTAGCAGAAAAATATAAGAGTGAGTTCACGCCAAGAATTGCGAATGAGAATAATGAAACAGAAATGAGAGAAGAAAATGTTGAATATCTAACGAATATAGATATTAATGAAGCAGATATTGTCACGGCTATAAACGAAATTAAAAATGGATCGGCAGCCGGACCAGATGGAGTTCCAGCGATTTTGTTAAAAAAAACTGCAAACACTATCGCGAAGCCACTTGCAATACTGCTAAGACAGAGTATAGATATGAGCGAGATATATGTTAAACATAAATTAGCTTATATAACCCCTATCTTCAAAAGTGGATCAAGACTAGAGGCAAGCAATTATAGACCTGTTAGTCTAACATCACATATTATGAAAGTGTATGAGAGGGTAATAAAAAAGAAAATAATGAACCATTTGGTCAAAAATAATTTGTTTAATATGGGTCAACACGGTTTCGTACCTGGAAAAAGTACACAGACCCAACTGATAGCTTACTATGAAAACATATACAATAATATGATAAATGAAAAAGACACAGATGTGATCTATCTAGATTTTGCAAAAGCCTTTGACAAGGTAGACCATAACATATTGGAGAAAAAAATGAGAAAGCATAATATTGTGGGAAAGATAGGAAAATGGGTAAAAGAATTCCTGCAAAACAGAAAACAGATAGTGGTTGCAAATGACGAGAAATCAGATGAAGCCCAGGTAATATCTGGTGTGCCCCAAGGTACGGTATTAGCTGCACTGCTATTTGTTATTATGATCTCAGACATAGACTGTGATGTTGAAAACTCCGTAGTGAGAAGTTTCGCCGATGACACAAGAATAAGTAGAGAAATTACTTGTGATGAAGATAGGAACTCACTACAAAGAGATCTAAACAAAATATATGAATGGGCGGAGATAAATAGGATGGTATTTAACTCCGATAAATTCGAATCAATAAATTATGGAAACAGAGAAGGAATGGTGTATGCATACAAGGGACCTAATAATGAGACAATCACAAACAAGGAAGCAATTAAAGACCTTGGTGTAATTTTAAATAGGAATATGTTATGCAACGACCAAATAGCAACACTGTTGGCTAAATGTAAAGCAAAAATGGGAATGTTATTCAGACACTTTAAAACAAGAAAAGCTGAACACATGATTATGCTTTACAAAACTTATGTGCGTAGTACACTCGAGTACTGCAATGTGATATGGTACCCACACTACCAAAAGGATATTGCGCAAATAGAGAGTGTACAAAGGTCCTATACTGCTAGAATAGAAGAAGTTAAGGACCTTGATTACTGGGAAAGACTGCAATTTTTAAAACTATACAGTCTAGAAAGGAGAAGAGAACGCTACATGATAATACAAGCATGGAAGCAAATAGAAGGAATTGCTGAAAACATCATGGAGCTTAAAGTATCAGAAAGAGCAAGCCGAGGTAGATTAATAGTACCAAAAAGCATTCCAGGTAAACTGAGAAAGGCGCACAGGACATTAATCCACTACGCACCAGCATCGATAATGCAGCGACTATTTAATGTGCTGCCAGCTCATCTAAGAAACATATCAGGAGTGAGCGTAGATGCGTTTAAAAATCAGCTCGATAAATACCTAAGATGCATCCCAGACCATCCAAGACTGGAAGATGCAAAATACACCGGAAGATGTATTAGCAACTCTCTGGTGGATATACGAGGTGCCTCACACTGAGGGACCTGGGGGAACCCAAACAAAAAATAAGGTAAGGTAAGGTAAGGTAAGGCTCTCTCTCTCTCTCTCTCTCTCTCTCTCTCTCTCTCTCTCTCTCTCTCTCTCTGTGCATGCATGCAATTGGTTTTCCGGTTTCTGACTTCCTTCCATTAATATCCAATTCTATTTTACTTTATAATCTATTTTTCTTTTAAACTCAAATTATCATCCAAAGGCTGGGTTAATTTTTGAAACTTTTCCACTTGACACAGCTCATTCTGAACGAATTTATTATCCACGGGTCTCAGTGCCTCGCGTAATCTAATGAATTCACCAAATAAATAGAATGAATAATTTAAAGAGAATTTTCGGAGCGCTGCTGTCACGTGTGCCATAAATAAACCAGCTGTGAAGGAGACCGGTAAACAACACATGGCTTACAGAAGAAAATACGTCTGCTAAACAGCGAACACTTTTCCAACTTTATTATTTTGGTTATGTTGCTCGTCTCATCACTTATTATTATTATTATTATTATTATTATTATTATTATTATTATTATTATTATTATTATTATTATTATTATTGATAAAAGGTACTCACCTAGTGCGTTCCTGTGTGCTGCAAAATAAGATTCATATGATAAGGTAGAGAATGTGGGTAAAAAGGGAGAGTAACCTTCCCAAGGACTATTCATTTCTTTAATTTTCATATTTTATTCCACCTCTTCTTCTCATAAAGGAGTCCTTCACAATCATCAGGCTTTTAAAAATGAAAGTTATCTTAATATCCCGCTGATGTACAGATCGCACGGAATTTAAATGATGTTGGATGAACAATCAGGTTAGGTGTAGGACGTCAGCTCGAACCTACCCCATATATGAAAATGAGCAAAGGTAGTAATAACATAATCTCTCGGTCAGCTCTACTTAGTTCAAAGTATCTAATGTATGCCAAAGCAAAATTGCAACATGACTAGAGTAAATGTCATTGTCAAGAGGACAAAAATGAGGAAACTAATTTAACCTCAGCTTATTTTAGATGAAAGAGGAATCTACTTCATATGTTAATTTTTGGAAGAAATTTACCATTGTTTCATATCTAATTGATATACCAATATCACTTGATCCAGCCCAGTTAGATGATGGAGAAGGCATGAACACTACATTGATACAGAATAAACCAAAATATCATAGCTTAGAACTTTAACGATACCAAATTTAAAAGAACACAGAAGATAACAGTGGCTCCCAGTACATCAGACACAGAAGAAAACTGTGGAATGAGATCAAGAACCTCTTACCCTCCAAA
Source organism: Palaemon carinicauda (assembly GCF_036898095.1). Lineage (NCBI taxonomy): Eukaryota > Metazoa > Arthropoda > Malacostraca > Decapoda > Palaemonidae > Palaemon > Palaemon carinicauda. Next base: position 26,843,176 of record NC_090764.1, read on the forward strand.
GGTACAGTGTTTTTTGTTTGAAGAAGAGGATAAAATAAAAGATTTAAGACAAAGAACGAAAATACAGCTGAATGAAAGGCTTTATCAATATACCAAGACCCTAAACCATGGATAGCTCCTCATAAAGTTAAGTGTTGGGGATATTTTTGCTCAATAACTGAAATATCACGCATGATAACTGCCAGGCTTATACAACTAAGAGAGACCTAAGCTCTTAATGTGATAAAGCAATGGGAGACTCGCTATGAGAAGGGAAAGGGGCAGTTGAAAACATTTATGAATAAAATGCAGACTGACAGTCATTAAGTCATTATTTCTATCACTGCTAAAGAAGAGCAAGACATTATTTTTCCAGTACAGGGCCAAGGCAAAGCTACCAATCTGAGAATAAGCTACTTAAGGAAGATTGTCAGCTTTTTTGGCTTTACATCTCCTGTCAAAACCCATGATATTATTTACAAGAGTTTTTGAGCATTAGAAGCCGTCTTTCCTTCCATGGCAAAAATGATAAATTGCGCTCATTTACTAAGTCAGGTCTTATGAATTTTCTCCAAGGTAAAGTTAAGATTCCAGTGCCTAAGACAGAATCTGATGCCTTACTCTAAAAAAAGATATTCTTCTTTGGAAGTAACAAATATAAGGAAAATGACACAATTTCTTATGCAGACCAGTGGACCAGTCAAGCCAAATCAAAACGAGGAAGGTTATAAGGAGGAAAGTTACAGAGAAGAGAAAAACACCAAATTGGAATAGTTTCTTTTACAACAGCACAAACAAAGCAGAACCCTTCAATTTTCTTGTTGATAACATAATTAGAATGACCATAAACAATGCAGTTCTTGTGTCCAGCATGTAGTTAGGGACGGAGACAAGTTTATGATGACTGATGCAAATGGCACAGACATTATGGTAATTGACAATATATCTGATGCTTTCTCTCACTGCAATGGAACTGGAGAAAATGTGGACCCGTTTAGTCAAAGAAGCACACCCTAGTTGTATTCCTATACATGTTTCTGGGTCTATTCTCGGACCATAGGAGTTTAATAAAAGAGGAAGAAGACCCTTTGACAGACATGGAATATCTTTAATGAAGTTTTAGCTACATTTATAGAACTCGGTCCCAACCCATCTGAAGTTGAGGAATCTGATCTACAACTTAGTTTTAATGTATAAAAAGATTAGCATGACTTCGTTAGTATTCGAGACAAGGTTTGATCTTTTTACCCAGAAGCAGAGGTCCCGCCAACTAGAAATACGAAAAAGGAACATGCGAAAAGAGCATCCTATTAAGGAGGTCATATTTGGAGACAAATGTGTTAAACGGGATTCAGAACTTCATTGTCCTTGTAGGTGGAGATGGACTAAGAGGATGATAATTGGTGAATTGTGTTGACTACACATGAACCGATCTCTAAATGCAGCCGGATATTGACTAAATGTGGATACAGGTCGAATTGTGGTGGAAGTACGCATAAAAAGACAGGTTTTGACTATGGAGTAACGGGTCTAAGGAGCACTTGAAGAACCCTATCTCAAAGATGCGGTGCTTATGAGGAAGGTATTCTCCTCGAAAGGTAGTGGAATTTTCATGTCAATTGATTTTATATATGTATATATATATATATATATATATATATATATATATATATATATATATACATTAAAATACACAATTTTCCGTGTATTTATGATAAATAAAATAACCCACAATGTATGAAAAATAGAAATTTATTTAGCTTTCGAAGGGACCATCTCCCTTCCTCTTCAGAATACAAATGGTTACAAATTTTTTGAAAAAGAGGTACAGAAAAGTTCTTAAGAGATAAAAAGCCCGTTACAGTCTTAGCGAATATTAACAGCATTTCATGGTGGTTTGTTTACATCTTTTAACAATTCATTAACAATAGTTACATTGTTTTTTACAATATTATTTAAAAACTGATCCAATTTAAAATTACTTTGATATATATTAAAATTATTAGAATTCTGAATTAAAACAGCTTCAATCAGTTTCCGTCTATGTGTATCAGGCATTGATATCAATTTGTCCATATTCTTAAAATCTATTGGGTGATTTTCCCGTGTCATATGTTTAAAAACAGCGCTATTTTCATCACCTCTTCTAATGGAATCTCTATGTTCTCTTTTTCTTCTCTCAAAATCTACTGATTCTCCTATGTAAACTTTATCACATGAACCACATGGTAGTTTATATATACATGCTTGTTTGGCAGCCTTTCCTTTCCCTGATTTTGTCAACACCTTTTTAATAGTTAAATTATTTTTATATACCCCAACTACTTTACAACTTTTTAGGCAGGTGTCAAGTAATTTGTTGTCTTGGCCTGTTTGAGGAATGATAAGAAGACACTCATCATCTTTTAGAAATGGTTCCCTTTCTTTTGCAACATAATATGTCTTCCTTGCTTTTAAGTGTGCCTTTTCGATAAAACCAGAATCATAGCCATGATTTTTGAAAACCCTTTTAAGATAACTTATTTCAAATTCAAGAAATTCGTGGTCACAAACTTTATATGCCCTTAAAAATAAGTTAGAAATAACCCCCAATTTTGTAGTTCTTGTATGGTTTGAAAATGCATGTATATAAGAATCTGAATGCGTTTCTTTTCTGTAAACCTTGAATTTAGGACAGCCAACTTGCGGACGGATTACCAGTGTGTCCAAGAAGGGTAATTCATTATTATTTTCTATTTCAACTTTAAATTTAATTGAAGGGTGGAGATTGTTTAAAGACACTAAAAAGTTATCAATATCAAGAGAACACGGAACAACAGCAAAAATATCATCTACATATCTCACCCATGTAATGTCAAAATCTAAAATATCAGTTAAAAGTTCTGTTTCAAAAAATTCCATAAAAATATTGGCTAAAACAGGAGACAGAGGGGAACCCATGGGAAGACCATATATTTGAGAGAAAAACTGACCGTTACAAGTAAAATAAGACTCAGAAACACACAATTCTATCAACTTTATAAAAATATCATTAGGTACAGGTATATTTAAATCTAATGTATCAATTTTGTTACTCAGGTACTGAAGACATTGTTGTACTGGGACTTTGGTAAATAAGGATTCAACATCAAAACTGATTAACTTTTTGTTGTGAAGATCAATATTTCTAATTCTATCAACAAAATTACAAGTATCTTTTAAATGAGAATTTGATATGGTGCCAAGACATGGGGAAAGTAATTTTGCTATCCACTTAGATACATTGTAGGTTACACAATTACGGGTTGAAGTAATTGGCCTCATAGGTATTCCTTCCTTGTGAATCTTCGGTAATCCATACATGTGGGAAAGAGATGGTAAATAAGCCTGAAATTTCTTGCACAACTCGGGATAATCTTTCTGGAGGAGAGATTTTAACATCTTATTGTAAGTTGCCTGCCATCGTTTAAGTGGATCCGTTGTTAGTTTCTTGTATGTAGATTCGTCACTTAATAAAAAATTCATTTTTTCTGTATAAGTATTAACGTCTAGAACTACAATTTTATTACCTTTATCTGCTTTTGTGATAAAGAGACATTCTTATCACAAAAGCAGATAAAGGTAATAAAATTGTAGTTCTAGACGTTAATACTTATACAGAAAAAATTAATTTTTTATTAAGTGACGAATCTACATACAAGAAACTAACAACGGATCCACTTAAACGATGGCAGGCAACTTACAATAAGATGTTAAAATCTCTCCTCCAGAAAGATTATCCCGAGTTGTGCAAGAAATTTCAGGCTTATTTACCATCTCTTTCCCACATGTATGGATTACCGAAGATTCACAAGGAAGGAATACCTATGAGGCCAATTACTTCAACCCGTAATTGTGTAACCTACAATGTATCTAAGTGGATAGCAAAATTACTTTCCCCATGTCTTGGCACCATATCAAATTCTCATTTAAAAGATACTTGTAATTTTGTTGATAGAATTAGAAATATTGATCTTCACAACAAAAAGTTAGTCAGTTTTGATGTTGAATCCTTATTTACCAAAGTCCCAGTACAACAATGTCTTCAGTACCTGAGTAACAAAATTGATACATTAGATTTAAATATACCTGTACCTAATGATATTTTTATAAAGTTGATAGAATTGTGTGTTTCTGAGTCTTATTTTACTTGTAACGGTCAGTTTTTCTCTCAAATATATGGTCTTCCCATGGGTTCCCCTCTGTCTCCTGTTTTAGCCAATATTTTTATGGAATTTTTTGAAACAGAACTTTTAACTGATATTTTAGATTTTGACATTACATGGGTGAGATATGTAGATGATATTTTTGCTGTTGTTCCGTGTTCTCTTGATATTGATAACTTTTTAGTGTCTTTAAACAATCTCCACCCTTCAATTAAATTTAAAGTTGAAATAGAAAATAATAATGAATTACCCTTCTTGGACACACTGGTAATCCGTCCGCAAGTTGGCTGTCCTAAATTCAAGGTTTACAGAAAAGAAACGCATTCAGATTCTTATATACATGCATTTTCAAACCATACAAGAACTACAAAATTGGGGGTTATTTCTAACTTATTTTTAAGGGCATATAAAGTTTGTGACCACGAATTTCTTGAATTTGAAATAAGTTATCTTAAAAGGGTTTTCAAAAATCATGGCTATGATTCTGGTTTTATCGAAAAGGCACACTTAAAAGCAAGGAAGACATATTATGTTGCAAAAGAAAGGGAACCATTTCTAAAAGATGATGAGTGTCTTCTTATCATTCCTCAAACAGGCCAAGACAACAAATTACTTGACACCTGCCTAAAAAGTTGTAAAGTAGTTGGGGTATATAAAAATAATTTAACTATTAAAAAGGTGTTGACAAAATCAGGGAAAGGAAAGGCTGCCAAACAAGCATGTATATATAAACTACCATGTGGTTCATGTGATAAAGTTTACATAGGAGAATCAGTAGATTTTGAGAGAAGAAAAAGAGAACATAGAGATTCCATTAGAAGAGGTGATGAAAATAGCGCTGTTTTTAAACATATGACACGGGAAAATCACCCAATAGATTTTAAGAATATGGACAAATTGATATCAATGCCTGATACACATAGACGGAAACTGATTGAAGCTGTTTTAATTCAGAATTCTAATAATTTTAATATATATCAAAGTAATTTTAAATTGGATCAGTTTTTAAATAATATTGTAAAAAACAATGTAACTATTGTTAATGAATTGTTAAAAGATGTAAACAAACCACCATGAAATGCTGTTAATATTCGCTAAGACTGTAACGGGCTTTTTATCTCTTAAGAACTTTTCTGTACCTCTTTTTTCAAAAAATTTGTAACCATTTGTATTCTGAAGAGGAAGGGAGATGGTCCCTTCGAAAGCTAAATAAATTTCTATTTTTCATACATTGTGGGTTATTTTATTTATATATATATATATATATATATATATATATATATATATATATATATATATATATATATATATATATATATATATATATATATATATATATATATATATATATATATATATATATATATATATATATATATATTTATATATATATATATATATATATATATATATATATATATATATATATATATATATATATATGCATACCTTACAGACGTACTTGTAAAGAAAAAAGAAAAACCAATAGCAAGAAATTACCAGCTAAATTTATCGTATAACGAAATAATCTATATCTTTATTGGAGCGTAAAGTTATTCCCAACGGATAGCAATTAATAATCATATTCAATATTATTTTCTATCTTTTATATCTGAATCTGTAAAATCTCCCCAAAAATATTGAAATATAACGAGCAACGTTTTACCTCCCTGGGCGTAGTGGAATATATGTAGGAGCATTGTTGTGCAAGAAATCACTGTTCAGCCAACTTGATTATAGAAGGGAAGTCTAAAATGTTGAATAAAAGGGAGGGAAAAGCAGAGGCTTTGGAGAAAAGTTATTGCCTGTGGCGTAAATGTGGTGTAAAGGGAGTAGAGATATGAAGGTACGGTAGGAAGGTTATGGTCGTATGGAAGATTGCGTTTTAAGGTAGTCTGTTGAAATGAAGAGAATAGATGAGTACAGTTTGGTAAAAATTTCGGACTTTAATGGGTTTGGAATGGTGAAAATTGCTGACTCTAGAGGGTTTGTAATAGTCAAAATTGCTGACTTTAAAGGGTTTGGAATGGTCAAAATTGCTGACTTTAAAGGGTTTGAAATGGTCAAAATTGCTGACTTTAAAGGGTTTGGAATGGTGAAAATTGCTGATTTTAAAGGGTTTGAAATGGTGAAATTTGCTGATTTTAAAAGGTTTGGAATGGTGAAAATTGCTGACTTTAAAGAGTTTGGAATGGTGAAAATTGCTGATTTTAAAGGGTTTGGAATGGTGAAAATTGCTGATTTTAAAGGGGTTGGAATGGTGAAATTTGCTGACTTTAAAGGGATTTGAAATGGTGAAAATTGCAGACTTTAAAGGGTTTGGAATGGTCAAATTTACTTCTTCAAAGGATGTGGAATGGTCAAAATTGCTGACTTTAAAGGGTTTGGAATGGTGAAAATTGCTGACTTTAAAGGGTTTGGAATGGTGAAAATTGTTGACTTTAGGGGGTCTGGGAGAGTTGTTTCTGTGTTTGCTTTCAAGTTGATTACTCGGTCTGTCAATTTTTTTGCCTTGATTCCGACGTTGATAATATTAAAAAGGGCCATGTGGGTCACCAAACATCTGGAGAGATACAGATCTAGAAAGGTGTTTTCTAAATGAAGAAGTGGATTGCCCGTCCCTTTGC
>NC_090764.1:26854965-26867465 GCF_036898095.1 Palaemon carinicauda
ATACCAGAAAAACTCACTGAATCTTCTCACACACACTTTCCAGAGACCAACTATTTTGAAAAACTAGAAAGTGTCGTAACTGGGAAGTTGTAGAACGACCTCTGAGATAAAAGAGAATGTTAATGTTGCAGGAAAGTCAAATTAGGAACTCCTAAAGCAACCTTGTCAAATAATTTCAAACTATTTGTGTATATTAGCCGTTTTAGGTTTGTTATACGAGAATTCACTTACACACATATGTGGAGTATATATATATATATATATATATATATATATATATATATATATATATATATATATATGAATATATATATATGTATATATATGAATATATATATATATATATATATATAAATGTGTGTGTGTGTAAATATAGATGTATATATATATATATATATATATATATATATATATATATATATATATATGTATGTATATACACACATATATTTATATATATATATGTATGTATATATATATATATATATATATATACTGCATATATACTCGCACACAAACACACACACACACACACACACACATATATATATATATATATATATATATATATATATATATATATACTGTATATATACATATATATATAATGTGTGTATGTGTGTTAGTGCTCGTATATGTGTGTAATCCTATTGACAGAGAAACTGAAGGTATTAGATACACGTGATTAGAAAAAAATGCTGCTGTCTTGCGTAGTAGAAGATGTATTCACTCAATAACAATAATCCAAGAAAATTTTTCCCGTCAAGGATGAGACGTGCGCTCCCAGCCTTGCTTTTGTAGACAGAAACCGTCCGATAGCTTGATCTGGTATCTGTTTCTCTCCCTCTTTGCCTCCATCCACTGATTTCTCATTTCCCGTGTATCATTTTCTATTCTTTTGTCTCTTTAAAGGTTATCTCTTACCTCTCCCTTTTTATGGAAGATTCCATCCCGCCTAAAGCTAAACACTGGAGTATTAATTATGCTGCCTCTTTGAATTCTCATTTAAGAAAATATAAAAACAATTCCACTAAAATTGCCTTGAGCTAGATTCGCTCAACCGTATTACCAAATTACCATATCGTTTAATTCAACTATAGATCCAGCATACTAAATCTCTCTCTCTCTCTCTCTCTCTCTCTCTCTCTCTCTCTCTCTCTCTCTCTCTCTCTCTCTGAGACTTATAATAATCAAGCTGTATATGCTTTATTGACTTCTGGACATGAACATGGCCTAAGCTAATTTTTCAACATGAGCAATTTACATCATTAAATATGATTTATAAAAATATTTATAATGTGAATAATAACAATTGTATTATGATTACTATTTCATGAAAATATTATATAAATACCCCAAAAAAAGACTGAAGATCTAAAAACGAAACCTTCTTGGTATGGTCATTCCTCTACGATTCACCTCTCCCCTTAAGAACTTCATAAAAATGCAAAGTTCAAAAATCCCACTAAAAGTAGGCTTGTGGGAGGAAAGGATAATGATAATGCAAACTCCCTCGTGTCTCCTTGTGAATGTTTAGTCAGCACTCTAAACAGGAGGCTGTTGTCTCTCAAAACATTGAATGATCTGTTGTCGACCGTAGTGGAGAATATATAATAGAATTGGGAAGCATGATGGCACAGACGGTGAAGTAGAAGCATTTCCGAAGGCTTCGTTTCAAGGCAGATTGATGAAATGGAATAATGACTTGTATTCCGAACAGGCAAAGATCAGGGTGAAAGAAGACAATGAGGATTTAAATTTGTGTTATGAAATTTCATCTATCATTTAACGAGTCATATCATAAATCATTATTTTTTTCTTTTCCTTTCTTATATATTTTATATTTACTTTGTATATTTATTCATCTATCATTTAACGGTCATGTCATAGATCATTATTTTTTTTCTTTTCCATTCCTATCATATATTATGTTTTGTATATTTATTTACTAAACTGCATATTTGCCTACAGATTCTTTTTTTATTTTCTTTAAGTAGGTGTTTATACATTTGTATTTTGCTCCCATAGTGAAGAATAATTTGTTCCTTTCCTGGTATACAGCCTATTTATGGTAATTAGATTCCCGAACCCAGGTTGAACTTTCGCCTATAAAAACACATCTCTCTCTCTCTCTCTCTCTCTCTCTCTCTCTCTCTCTCTCTCTCTCTCTCTCTCTCTCTCTCTCTCTCTCTTGTGTCTTCATTCTATATGTTTTTTATCCAAATGAGTCAGTTGGACCATAAGGTCTGTCCCAAGGGTCTCGTCTTCTCTTAGGCCAGTCTGGGATCACAGGGCTTAGCTAGAACAAGACTTCGGTCGTAAGTTCCCAGTTTACAGCACATGGTAAAGGAACAGCTGCCTCAACTATTTTTTGTGGGAGGTGAGCAATAAGGTTAGACCTTTTTTTATATGGTGTTTGGTGTGTTTCCTCTCAAAATATAGGTATTTTAACCTTTTCCTCTTTCTTAGATAAATTTCCACTTAGTAAATCTAGTATTATCTAAACTGGATGTAATCGAATGGAGGGAGTTACTGTAGTTTCCACTTCTTATCTCACACTATTTTCTGAAGCAATTGATAATATACCCTTTCTGTAGTGCAAATAATGAAAGATGATAAATGGAGATTCTTTGTTAGGATATCGTGAGGTTTCATAACTTTTATCTTTTGCTTAATGTTAGTTGTCGGTCCTGTTCCCAACTTACAATTTTTACCTTGGTACTTGGGTGATCCTATGTTACCAAAAGATAGAGAGGAGAAAATTAAGAATTGGCTGATTTACTGGAGTGCTGGAGATTGAAATTAAGAGTAATGGAGATGCATAACTGTAAAGGGTTCCTTTTCATATAGTGTGTGGCATTATTGACGATTTCTCGAGCACTGATGGATAGATCATGAGATGTCAATGTTTTGAATATATAAATTGTTGGAATACCCAAAAATAGATTGTTTATTCATTAGTTTTAATTGTCGGTACAAAGATAATATACATCTTTATATCAATGATTGTATTATTGCTGTAAAAACCATAAGTCGATGTGTACGCTATAAATAAGTAAATATCATCAATTGATTGTGAGATTAAATCTTCAACTGTTGGAATTTTCGTCTCATATATTGCTGATTAAATTTTTTTTTTCACGTTCTATCTTTGAATATGTGTAGTAAGATGGACACGTTTCCAACTTAAAACCTAGTTTTACTGAAAAGAAATGCAAAATATCAGTACTAGAGCGAAAGCTTTCAAACAAATTTCCGCCTCTGTCCAACGAAGAAATACAGGCTGTTAACATGAAAGAAATTGTCGGGCCAATGCGTTCCTTGCAAAATATAATACAGTCCATGACTCATCTCCCTTTCTTCCCAACTTTGCAATCTCATACCTGGACTATACTTGGAAAATATGTAAGTGATCTACTACATGTTATTTTTATTGTTCTTTTGTCTAATGGAGAGGTAAAAGTAGTATTCTGATTGCGATGAGGTTTTACTAAATACTTTTCAACGGAGAAGCAATGTTATTTGATAATTTATAATAGATATTATCTATATATTTCCCATTTACGCTTTAGCATAAAACGTTGATGCACTTACACACAAATACCGTTACATTTAGGATTATATAAAGATATCAGAGTATGAACGACAGTAGTTGTAAGTAATAGCTAATATAATAACATACTCATACTATCAAGCAAACTACTAGATGAATACTCTAATGAAGTAGTTATTTCACATACCCAATGTAATGCACTAATGTAGTCACAGTCAAGTATGAAAGAAAATCATATTTGGTCTAGTTTTCTGCCTATATTTCTCTTATAAAAAAAGCATGTAAAAAATGGACTATTCGAATATAGTTGTATTTCGATAATAATGGAAAATAATTGTATTTAGTCGCATTACTTCCAATGGAAAATAATTGTATTTAGTCGCATTACTTCCTGTCCTGGATAAGTTCCACACATATTCTTTAATCTATTTCTTTTTATTTTGTTAAGAAGGTCGACAATCTTACGCAGAAAAAGAAAAATCCTTTTAATCTGATGTAATTTCTACTTCACAGGTATATATTACCTTTTCTAATTCATATTATGGAAAAAAACAAGAATGAAATGCCAATTTCAGGTTAATGCAAGGTTATTTTTTTATCTTTTATGAAATACTTAGTACATTGGTTAAATTGTACATTACATTCATAATATATAAATGTTTTAACTAATGTAAATAGTATTAATTTATTAAAACGTTTAACCAATGTACAAATTTCATGATGAAAATAAACATAACTTACATGAACTTGAGGATCGGCATTTCCATTAGTTTTGGCTACTGAGTAACTTACACTGTATACCACAACGATTAATACATTTATTTTCCGGTTTAATATTGTTATTGTCTTAATGTCATTTTTGTTTTATTTAGATAACTAATATATATATATATATATATATATATATATATATATATATATATATATATATATACATACATACATACATATATATATATATATATATATATATATATATATATATATATATATATATATATATATGTATGTATGTATGCATGCATATACTTTACCTAGAAAATTGGTTTTATATCTAAAACACTTGATACAATATTTAAAGTTATATTTTTATTTTACATTTGAAAATTTAGTTTTATGTTGAATTCATGTTACAGTTGTTTTTCTGTTGTTGCTAGAAAAAGGGATTTCGGAATCCATCTGCTGTAATTTATTTCACCCAAAGAAAACTAAGATTTTGTTTTGTAAGTTTTTCCCCTTAGTTATCAGTTCCTCGAAAAGTAGGCCAAAGGTTACTGTTATAGTTGCTCCATTGGGGTAACTTTTCTATGGATTTATTAATACTTTTGCTATTCGCATTATTTTCTAATACTAATTCAACTATAAATCTTAGCCTTCATTAGTAAATTCGTCGAATTTATTCTAATAAACTTGAAACGTGAGAAATCTAATGGCAAATGCAAATGATTTTTATTATGAATACATTATCAAATATCAGAAATGTAAATGACAGACCAAACTCTAAAGGCAGCAAGATATGGTTTCAGATCAAGGCGTCTAGGTTAAAGGTTGTCTTTCTTATAGAGAATTACATCAGTCTACAGCATGATTCCTTTAAAGTTTCATCACCTTTAAGTTCCCTAACATATCATCATCAATATTCTGATAGTTATAGTTTTTTTCACAAAAGCAAATTGTCTCTATATTGGTAGAAATACCGAGGCCAATTTAGTACTCTCATAAAAAGATTATAACAAATATCAGTTAACTGAAAAATGGGGCTAGCAAAGAGCTTTGAGCTATACAATAATAATTTGATTTAAAAAAAAAAAAGTAATGTAAAAGATCAGTGAGTGCCCGTAGGAATGTAACAATTTTTTTTTTTTTTTTTTTTTTTTTTTTTTTTTTTTGAGGGGGTTGGCACTTGTCCGCTAACAAGCGGCCCTGAAAAAGTTGAAAAAATTCATTGCTATGCTTAACACAATCTAAAAGAAAAAACAATAACTCAAACTTAAGCTATATTAAACTGGGGAAGAATTAGACTTAGATATACAGACTTTGAATTCAAGAATCCCATTCGTATAATACTTCCCTGCCTTTTACCAAATATGAAAATATATAGTGAAGTCGTGGCTCTTGGAATGGAGAGGGAATTTCTTTCACTAGAGATTTCTTGCATACCATCGAGAATTAAATTTATGCTGTTGTCGTTTGGATTCAAATGCCAAGATCTTAAGGGTATCAAAATCGGAAATGTCTCTCAACCAAGGATGTCACTTTTCAATTCTGGAATCTTTCAGTTTTCTTCAATAAACAAATACAGTCATTGATTTTTGAGGTTATGTTCACTTTATCTTACCCAAATTTCTAACTACATATATTCTTAATCAATTTGGTTTGATATACAAGTATATATTTGAACATTATATATATATATATATATATATATATATACATATATATATATATATATACATATATATGTATGTATGTGTGTATGTATGTGTGTATATATATATATATATATATATATATGTATATACTGTATATATATGTATATATTTATATATATATATATTTATATATATATATATATATTATATATATATATACATATATATATATATATATATATATATATATATATATATATATATAATGGCAGTTTGTATGTACGCACGCTTGGGAGAACGATTGCCTTTTTATTTACCTTCCGGTACGCAAGGCAGAGTACACATTTGTAAACTAAATAAAATGAATGAAATAATACATATTTGAAATTACAAAAAACACTATGTAATCCAAACCTGCCATATTAAAAACCCTCTTTATTGTAAGTCCGTAAAAGTTAGCAGAGAATAAAACTCAATTGTTAAAATATTTCATCTCTGTCTGTTTTAAAGACAAAACGCCATTATGGAAATTTCTCTGTTACCTTCCCGTCAGAAGTGTCTGTCGTTTTCCACTCTGCAGGATATTTTTAGCCTTGCCACTCTGCGGAGTGGAATATGCGGCAACGCGCAAATTGCTTTTCTCACTGACTCTACTTCGTACATTTGCTCAGCTTTGGTCCAGTGACATAAATTCTTGGATTCTATTGCATGGGATATATACATAAATCTTTATTATTTATTTTTTAAGAAATTGCGTCAAGAAAGAATTTCATTCAGCATTAAGGTACAGTATTCGTTATTACAGTTGTTTCAATTACCTGGATCATAAATGGATATATATTATTTTTAAAAAAATCCTTGAATATATTGAATTTCATTGAATACTTTCAACCGAAAATAACAACTACTATTATTTATATCAAATACACATATTTTATCTTATCTGGTAAAAGGCAAGTGCTAGAAATGATTGCTTTTATATAGTTTTTTTTTTTCAACTCGGCTCTTGCAATTCAATCAAGAGGAATTGTCAGATTTTATAAAAGTCTTATAGAGCACCAATTTGAACAACTATTATATCCCATTTTTTGTCAGAAATTAATATTTACACTTTATACAAATGATAGGTTATACATCATGAATATGAAAAAATAAAATATTGTCTCTGTTGTGGTGCTGAAAAAGTAACCTGCATTTCATTTATTTTTGGCCATCGTCCAAGTAAGAGTTGTATGATTCAGCCACCCTCAAGTAAGTATTTTAAGATAAAAATGATTAGTTTGCTATGAATTCTTAAGCTATACTTATAACTATGTCGAAGATTAAACCATGGCTATAGCTGGGTGGGAATTTATAATATGCTGGCCTACATTAGTGAATGTTTTAGAAACAGTCAAATAAGTTAAAAGTCTGTCTGCAGATTTCTTCCATTGCCCATGGTAACGTGTTCGCCTATCATTCTCATAGCAGTAGATCGATCCCAGATCAGGACCGTGAGTTTAAGCTGTTTACTAGGGAGGCCACTGCTGTGGTTGAGCACCACAGTGTTGGTTTGGGCTTGCCCGGCTGACGTTCTGGTGACCATCTTTTCTGATGAAACTGGAACTGAAACCAGACACCTTTACCTTTACATGAGAATATTAGATCCCTCTGGCTTTGTAAACCACTATTGCAAAAATTATCTCATGAACTAGAATCCATCGAATCTTAACTTTTTTGTCAAAGGCATTCCACACTTTCTCAAGGCCTATTTCCTTTAAGGATGGCATCACTAATATTCCTATGACTAGCACGCCAGTGTCATTGGCCTTAATTATGATAGACATTCTCCCACCCATCAATCCTTACAGCGATGTCGTATACAAATATTCTAGTTTCAGCTTCCTCATGATAACATGGGGGCACTGCATATAGAGACTTTATTTACAAATGGCATATTCTCCTTTTGTGTCCATGACTGTGCTTGTCATCTCTGCTTCACACATCACCTCAGCAAGAAAGTGAAACAGCTCAGTCTTGTTGCTTCCATTACGAAAGAACCTTTGCCAGTTGCCAAGTGTCATACTTGTTGCTGTCACTCTGCTTCTGCTTCTGTGTACCCATTTTCGACCTCGTCTCGGATTTACGGCATCCACAGATATCTCTGCTACCTTTACCCCACGAATACAAGGATGTGACTGTAGGCAAAAAGTACTTGATACTTTCACCTTTTTATTTGCTTCCTGGGAATTTCTGCAACACACGCGTACACATTCACATACTATATATATATATATATATATATATGTGTGTGTGTGTGTGTGTGTGTCTGTATGTATGTATATATGTGTGTATATATATATCATACATATATATACAGTATATATACCTATCTATATATATATATATATATATATATATATATATATATATATATATATGTATATATATACAGTATATATATATATATATATATATATATATATATATATATATATATATATATATATATATATATAAGGATTCCATATGTGTATGTTGATTCTAGTAATGAAACCCATTTGCAGTGTATCAAATTTCATACTTGAAGGTTAAATATTGAATAGGACTTTAGGCGTGGCTGTAAATTACCATTTTAAGGGTTAGAGACTATGTAACAAGAGATGGATGCTCCACAAAAGAAGATAAAGTGCAAAGTGAGGTCAAGGTCAAAGTCGGTGATGCTGTATTGTGGTTTAATGTCTCAAAACGTGGTCAAATGATGATATCTGTCATCTCTCTTAGGTCACACTGACTAAGACTACAGATAAAAAAATTACACTTTGTTTGTAAAATTACTTTAAATTTTGGTAATCAAGCTTTGATAATGAAACCAAAATTACAGTAAATGAAATAAATATAGATTAGGATTCTTCGATTTAATCCTTTTATAACTAAAACGGGCGCTCGGTAGAGCCCATACCATTGCCAAGGAATAAATACACAACAAGCGTAGTGATATCACTATATCATATTGTATATCACAAGATGGGCAATTGAATTTTCACATTTTGGAACTAGTGTCATACAAATCAGATACAAATTGGCCATATTATGGCAAAAAGACGTTGTTTACCTTTTCGTGACCTTGGCTTTGACTTTTGACCCTATCACTCCAAGAATCTAATCAAATTGTCTTTGGACCATGGTCAATCATCCCACCAAAGTTCATGCGATGCGGTCATACAGTTTTTGAGTCTGCGAATGACAAACACACAGACCGAAGACAACGCCTTTCTAAACATTACCTTCGCCGCAAAGAAGTTGGCGAAGGTAATAAGATTTTACATATGTATCAAAATTTAGAATAAAATGCCCTTCTTCTGCTAAGTGTCAATTCTGAACGAAATAATGTCGCTTGAAAACATAACAAATCGATTGCCGAAATTTGAAGACTAGGTTTTTTTTTTTTTTTTTTAGCCATTTTTAAGATATGATTAGATGCTTCTGATTTTTCTAATATTAGCGAAAATACAAAACCAGCCAAGTGAAACTTTTAGACAGGGAAATCGAATAGAAATAACAGATAGAGCCAAAGCATTGTACCTTAAAATCTACCAATGTATGCTAAGTTACCTGTGAAATTAAATCTTGCTCACCAAAAATATAAAAGAAACTTAATACATACAATAAGAGGAGGTTGAAAACAACAGAATGAAGAGATCAATTATCATCAAAGCACGGGGAACGCAATAGCGCTGTCTTCATTATCACTCTTTTACACGAAAGTAAGGTACGAGAAGAATAGGCATAGATGGGGAGAGAAAATTAAAGGGAAGAGAGGGGGATTGTGGGAAACGAACAAATGAAGAAAAGGGACATATGAATTTTGAGGTATAAAGTAACTAGAGAGGAAAGAGAGAGGAGAGGACGGTGAATGGTGTAAGAGATTGGGAGAGGGGATAGGCTATTTAGAATTTAGAAAAAAAGAGAGAGAGAGAGAGAGAGAGAGAGAGAGAGAGAGAGAGAGAGAGAGAGAGAGAGAGAGAGAGAGATATTAATGGAGAATAATACTGAAACTCCTTCCTTTCCTTACACTTTTCCATTGGCCATGTGCCATGAAGAGGATTTGAGATCCCTTTAAGATCCAGAGTTGCAACTGCATCACATAAATATTTCCCTGCAATTTTTGCCATGCCTTTGCAACACACGAAGGATGGCGCTTTCTTAGGTTATTTCTCGTTTAGAATTTTGTATGATGTAGATATTGGCTATACTTTGCAAGGTTATGATACTCTCTTTCCCGATACTTTTTATATTTCCTGTGTTTCGGATTTTTATATCTGACTTAATTAGTTTGAGTTATACTGCATTGTTATTTTAGTGTATATTACATAAGTCATTATATTACAATGTTTATATTTATATTGAATAGCACTTCCTTGTTTTCATATTATGGTTATTTAATTTTTTTGAAGTTTTATTATTATTATTATTATTATTATTATTATTATTATTAACCAATGTGCAACCTTATTTGGGGAAACAAAGTGCTACAAGTCCAAGGGCCTCGTTAGGTAAAGCAGGCGGAAAGGAAACGGAGAAGCAAGGAATAAATTATGAGGAATAAATAAACAAAGCAAATAGAATATATTGAGATGAATAACAACGTTAAACAAATAAGAATTTATAAACCGTCAGAAGAAAATTATGACAACCTGCTCAACTGGAATGATTTTAAGTCTGATTTTGAATATTCAGTAGTTTGTGTTTGACAATCATAATATTCTCCTTCCTAATCTCATACTTTTGGAGGAGATTGGGTTATTCCCATTACTGTGATTAACCTTCGATTGAAGATTGTACTGATGATATGAATAATAGATGCCATGAAAAATAAATATCTTTAGTTTTTCCATTGAATAATTTTCATGATTTCATGCACTTTTTACCCTTCAGTAACTGTCACTGAAGGAAAATACAATGGGAAAAATTAAAGTTCGTTCGCTAGAATAAGATTTTTATAATTGAGATGAAGTGAACACATGTCGAAGCATAAGATAGATAAATTATCCTAAGATAACCAGTGATTCTGTCATAAAAAGTCCGAACATAATCTAATTATCTCTTTTCTACATTCATGTTTATATATACATATACATACATACATACATATGTATATATATATATATATATATATATATATATATATGCATATATATATATATATATATATATATATACATACACATTTATGTATATATACATATATAATGTACACACACACACACATATATATATATATATATATATATATATATATATATATATGTATATATATATATATATATATATATATATATATATATATATATATATATGTATATATATATATATATATATATATATATATATATATATATATATATATATATATATATATATATATATATACACATACATACATACATACACGTAAAATTGTGTCCGGAAGTTGCTATTATGTTTTTGGAAGTAATTCTTGCTTATTACTTTTTGTTAATATCCTACGGTTCCTTGCACTATATTAGGAGCTCTTCCTTGATGAATTTTGAGAAAAGGGCGAGAGAAAATATAACAAAGCACTTCATTAAAGGTTGGAGGAAATGCTTTGGACATTATGTTTGTCACAAAGGATCTAGAGAAAAAATTTCCTTTGATCCTAAATTGGAAGAAGAGACAGAAACTAGAAAAAACTAACAATAATGGGCCGGATTTATTTTAGGAACATTAGTGCAGCAAACGATTTAGATCAGGAAATAAAGGATTTTTAAAAATGGTTTATATCTATAATTATCATAGCTATTTGATATGATGTGAAGTGGGATACCTTTATTGGAGCATCAATGATGCTAACTGGAGATAATGAGGAAGACTTCGCTCCTTAGTTGTGCTTCTGACTTATATTGCTGATGTACCTCTGAAAGCAGGACTAAAATATTTTCATTTGTCTATTGCAATCATCTCTTTTCCTCCGTTTCATTTTTTTTTTTTTTTTTTGCTTTATTTCTGTTTGTCATCAAAAACAACACAACAACAACAATAATAATGATGATGACAATAATGATAAGCAAAAAAGATTCAACAGCCCCTTCTTACATGTTCATATTACAACAATAGGAGACAGGATGACTTTATTATTTAACTACTCAGGATTAAAAGCGGCCAGTCCCTTTTCCTGATGGAGATATCCCCCTTCACGTCATATTACATAGCTATGGTAATTATAGATATCGATCATTCTTAATGACATTTGGAAATTTCTCACGGAAACACTAATGTTTATATTAAGCAATTTAACAATTCTGATAATTACCACATTTGTTTTTCCCTAAAAAGCTTATGTAAATGAAAGATCGGTGTACATTTTTGCGTTCACTAGTGTACGTGACCCGTCATCAATGACGATTAAGTATTTAGAGAAATATTCACATATAGAGTTAACCCTTCCCACCGCTTCCACCTTTCCTTACTACAACCTGGCAGTTGGGGTTTCCGAGTGTATAGCCCCCCTGACACTTACACGCATTTCTGGCACGCACTGGCACGCAAAATGCGTGCCAGTGCGTGCCACTTTT
>NC_090764.1:26872465-26892465 GCF_036898095.1 Palaemon carinicauda
TGAATGAATTACTACCAATTGTGTCACGTGGTGGCCCGGGGAATTGGGTAAAACTCGCTGGTAAGAGACTGATGTCTCGCCAGGTAAATCCTCGGACAGCTGGTGGCGGTCAGGTTCCAATTCTTTTTATGGGCTCTCGTGACATGGTTGGTTTCGACCTGGCCTTTCATTAGAAGGGGCTAGCGTTCGATCCCAGGTATGAGGTAGAAATTTATTTCTATTTGAACACGATGTTGTGTTGATATTAATCCATATTGACTCATTAGGGGTAATTTGAATGAATTACTACCAATTGTGTCACGTGGTGGCCCGGGGAATTGGGTAAAACTCGCTGGTAAGAGACTGATGTCTCGCCAGGTAAATCCTCGGACAGCTGGTGGCGGTCAGGTTCCAATTCTTTTTATGGGCTCTCGTGACATGGTTGGTTTCGACCTGGCCTTTCATTAGAAGGGGCTAGCGTTCGATCCCAGGTATGAGGTAGAAATTTATTTCTATTTGAACACGATGTTGTGTTGATATTAATCCATATTGACTCATTAGGGGTAATTTGAATGAATTACTACCAATTGTGTCACGTGGTGGCCCGGGGAATTGGGTAAAACTCGCTGGTAAGAGACTGATGTCTCGCCAGGTAAATCCTCGGACAGCTGGTGGCGGTCAGGTTCCAATTCTTTTTATGGGCTCTCGTGACATGGTTGGTTTCGACCTGGCCTTTCATTAGAAGGGGCTAGCGTTCGATCCCAGGTATGAGGTAGAAATATATATATATATATATATATATATATATATATATATATAAATATATATATATATATATATATATATATATATATATATATATATATATATGTATATATATACACATATACACACACACACATATATATATATATATATATATATATATAAATGTATATACATATATATAAATATATATATATATATATATATATATGTATATATATATACACATACACACACACACACATATATATATATATATATATATATGTATATATATATATACAGCATATATAACTATATTATATATATATATATTATATATATAATATAATATATATATATAATATACTTATATATAGAGTATATATATATATATATGTATATGTATATGTATATATATATGTTATATACACATATATATGTGTATATATACTCTATAAATTAGGCCTGAGACGGAGATCATGTAAACGGCGTCATTCGTTCTGTTTACAAGCCAGACAGTCAAAAATTGCCTCTTTACTTCTTTCTTTCATTATATCTGACATGACGTGACTTTTATATATTGACAACACAGTTCATAAGTTTAATTAAATTCCATTGTATTTATACTAGAGGCAAAGATACTATGAAATCAATACATATATACATATTTCAGAATATCTGAAGTACATATCGATAACGCCTTGCAATAACTAATGTAGCTCATATTGGTTGAGGGTACACTCCGGCACCCTTTCTATCTTATTGCTTTTCCTCTTGTTTTGTTAAAGATTTTTGTTTTTGTTTATATAGATGTTTATTTTAGTGTTGTTACTCCTCTTAAAATATTCCATTTTTCCTTGTTTCCTTTCCTCACTGGGCTATATTCCCTGTTGGAGCCCCTGGGCTTATAGCATCCTGCTTTTCCAACTAGTGTTGTAGGTTAGCAATTAATAATAATAATAATAATAATAATAATAATAATAATAATAATAATAATAATAATAATCGTCGCTGAATCTATTTTGCAATGAAGTTGGATAACATAACCTTTTTCATACACCTAAGAAGACTCATCAGTAGAATGTGTCATTCACCTTTACTTACGAGGAGACTGATGTTTTCTGGATATAATGGTCATTCCTGAGCAATGCTCCTCCCTCCCCAACGTCTATCTAAAACCTCCTAGGTTTTCATCTCCCCTTTCCTTTAACTCCGTAATTTTATCCAGTAGTTAATTGTTGTCACAATTCAGTTTTTTATCTTACTTCTTTTATTCTTACACATAGATTAGTGCGTATCTATTCGGGAGGAAAATTACTTCGGTTCTTTTTGTCAACTACTTTCTGTAAATATGTAATGCTCTGTACAACAGTAGGTGCCTGAACGACTTGATTCTGTAATAACTACGTAGGATTAAATACTCTCCGTAACTTATCTTAATGACGATAACCCACCTTCACCTAATATTAGATATCTATAGTAATTAAAGATATCAATCGTTCTTAAAAGCCCATATTTTAATAAACTAAATCACTTGCTGCATTGATGTTCCTAAAAATGAATGCGGCATATTATGGTTAGCTTTTTCTGGTTTTTGTCTCTTTGCAATTTAGGTTCAAAGGAATTCTTTTCTCCAGATCTTTTGTGACAAACATAATGCCTAAAGCATTTGCTCCAACATTTAATGAAGTGCTTTGTTATATTTTCTGTCGCCTTTTTCTCAAAGATTCATCCGGGAATGCTGCTTCTATTATAATGCAAGAAACCGTAGGAAATAAACAAGAAGTATTAAGCAAGAATTGCCTCAAAAAATATAAACATAGCTTACGGACACACCATTATATATATATATATATATATATATATATATATATATATATATATATATATATATTTATATATATGTATATATATATTTATATATATGTATATATATATATATATATATATATATATATATATATATATATATATATATATACAAACATATATATTTATTAAGACACCCCAAAACTAGAGTGCAGGGAGCAGTCACTCTCTCCCCCCCCCCCCCTCCCCAAACTCCTCCTCTTTGACGTCTCTCTGGAATAAAAATTACAAGGGAGGGGGTTCCAAATCCCCTTTATGACGCAGTTCCGGTTGGCCTTGCTGCTTCCTCCGCTCGTCTTGGTGACCGCTGAGGTAGCAGCAATAGGGGATTCAGCATATAAAACTTCATTTGTGGTGGATAACGGGGGAGGATGGGCTGTGGCACCCTTCCAGTACCAACCAAACTCGGCTGAATCCATTGTCAGGCTGGGAGTAGCGAAGACAGGATGAGTCTCCTTTTGTTCCTTTTTTTGATGTTGGCTATCCCCCTAAATTGGGGGAAGTGCCATGGTAAATAAAGAGATGTGTATGCATATATATATATATATATATATATATATATATATATATATATTTATATGTGTGTGTATGTGTATATATGTATATATATACATACATATACATATATATCAATGCTTTCATGACAGTGTATCCTGAAGCAAACATAAATGGATGTTTCTTTCATCTATCACAGTCAATATGGAGAAAAATACAAATCACGGGATTATCAAATAGCTATATATCTGATGCCAACTGCCGTCTTTATTGCAAGATGCTGGCTGCTTTGGCGTTTCTAAATCCAGATGAAGTGACAGATGCATTCGAAGAGCTAAATGAAGACCTCGAACGTCTGCGATTGGATGAAGAAATGCAAATATTATATGACTATTTCGAAGACACATACATTGGTAGACGACAGAGAAGAGGAAGAAGAATACCCTTATTTCCCATCGAATTGTGGAACGTCCGGGAAAGGACACAAAACGACAGAACAAGGACAAATAACAAGTTAGAGGGATGGCATCGTGTTATTCAGGGAATGTATGACACTGCTCATCCAACCGTATGGCGCTTTTTTCAAGGAATTAAAAAAGAAGAAGCACTTCAGAGAAGCAATTTAATTGCGTATATCAGTGGGCAGCAATAACCTGTCAAAAGAAAGACTAAGGAAATTAACGATAGACTGAAAAACTTGATTAGCAAGCACACAAATAATGATATATCTACTAAAGATTTTTTTACGAGGAATAAGCTATAACATAACATATTAAAGGTTAAAGTTTCATTTGTTTTTTAACATTTTCAGTTATTTTTCTACTTAATTTCAAGCGATGACAGCTGTTTTTTTATCTATTTCTGTAATGAAGTGTGTTAATTGAAACAATTATTGATATGTGAAAGTTTTATATAAATATTGATTAAAATCTGTTCTGCTGTAAATAATAAATATGATGAGAGAAGAAAATATATTTTTTACTTTCTACCTCAGTAATCAACGTACACACACACACACACACACACACACACACACACACACACACACACACACACACTGTTTTAGCAACACTACATTTTTTCGAAACAAGCTATTTTGGTTAACAGCTCTTTTTGAACCAGCTCAAATGTACTACTAGCTATTTTGTCACAATAGCGATTTTGGTACTAGCTATTATGGATTTAGCTATTTTGTCGCACTAGCTAAATTGTACTAGCTCTTTTGGGCCTAGCTCTTTTGGACCTAGCTCTTTTGGATCGCTCCCATATATATATACATATATATATATATGTATATATATATATATATATATATATATATATATATATATATTGTGTATTATAAAAAGATAACTAAATTATATTTTGAGCATTTTGTAAGATTTAACCACCGTCTGATGAATTACCGATCTCATATTTCGAACATAATTTAACTTTACCTCTTTTATAAAGAACTTATTCTAGCGGAAAAAAAAATCCCAATTTAGTTTCCTTAAGTTATTGCTATTGCAGTGAAAAACGTTCATGAAATTATGACTTTTATTCATGGGGAAACTAAAGGTAAAGTTATTTTTCCTAGCATTTGCTATTCATATCATCCGCACAATCTTCCAACGAAAGTTAATCACAGGAATAGAAATAAGGGAATCTCCTTGAAAAAAAAATGATAATTGATTAGGAAAGAGAATATTAAAATCGGCAATTAAACACAAACTACTGAATAAAGTACAGTACAGTTGTAACGTGTTTGCCTAGCATTTCGCATGGCAAGAGATCGATCCCCGCCTAGGACCGTGAGTTTAAGCTGTTTACTGGGGAGGCTACTGCTGTGGTAGGGCACCACAGTGGGGGGTTGGGCTTGCCCGGCTGACGTTCTGGTGAGCATCTATTCTGATGGAACCGGAACTGAAACCAGTCACCTTTAACCTTTAACCTTTAAAAGGGTAAAAACATCGGAGCTCTGAATAATTAATAGAGAATCTTTAATGTTGAGCAAGTTGTCATAATTTTCTTTTCATTATTTATATGTTTCTTGTTTGTTTAACATTGTTACTCATCTTAATATATATTGTTTCTCTCAATTATTTATTTTTCGTACTATATTCTTTACATCTCCATTTCCTTTCCGCGTGTTTCCCTTTTGAGACTATTGGACTTTTAGCATTTTTTTTCTCCAATTAAAAGATAATAATAATGAAAGTACATAAAACTGAACAAAAATTAAATAACCATAAAATGAAAACGAGGTGTTATTTAATGTTAATGAAAATATTGTAGTAAGATGACCTAGAAAATATGCACTAAAATAACAACACAGTGTAAACAAAACATAATACATACATACATATACCAAAGGCACTTCCCCCAATTTTGGGGGGTAGCCGACATCAACAATGAAACAAAACAAAAAAGGGGACCTCTACTCTCTACGTTCCTTCAGCCTAACCAGGGACTCAACCGAGTTCAGCTGGTACTGCTAGGGTGCCACAGCCCAACCTCCCACATTATCCACCACAGATGAAGCTTCATAATGCTGAATCCCCTACTGCTGCTACCTCCGCGGTCATCTAAGGCACCGGAGGAAGCAGCAGGGCCTACCGGAACTGCGTCACAATCGCTCGCCATTCATTCCTATTTCTAGCACGCTCTCTTGCCTCTCTCACATCTATCCTCCTATCACCCAGAGCTTTCTTCACACCATCCATCCACCCAAACCTTGGCCTTCCTCTTGTACTTCTCCCATCAACTCTTGCATTCATCACCTTCTTTAGCAGACAACCATTTTCCATCCTCTCAACATGGCCAAACCACCTCAACACATTCATATCCACTCTAGCCGCTAACTCATTTGTTACACCCGTTCTCTCCCTCACCACTTCGTTCCTAACCCTATCTACTCGAGATACACCAGCCATACTCCTTAGACACTTCATCTCAAACACATTCAATTTCTGTCTCTCCATCACTTTCATTCCCCACAACTCCGATCCATACATCACAGTTGGTACAATCACTTTCTCATATAGAACTCTCTTTACATTCATGCCCAACCCTCTATTTTTTACTACTCCCTTAACTGCCCCCAACACTTTGCAACCTTCATTCACTCTCTGACGTACATCTGCTTCCACTCCACCATTTGCTGCAACAACAGACCCCAAGTACTTAAACTGATCCACCTCCTCAAGTAACTCTCCATTCAACATGACATTCAACCTTGCACCACCTTCCCTTCTCGTACATCTCATAACCTTACTCTTACCCACTTTAACTCTCAACTTCCTTCTCTCACACACCCTTCCAAATTCTGTCACTAGTCGGTCAAGCTTCTCTTCTGTGTCTGCTACCAGTACAGTATCATCCGCAAACAACAACTGATTTACCTCCCATTCATGGTCATTCTCGCCTACCAGTTTTAATCCTCGTCCAAGCACTCGAGCATTCACCTCTCTCACCACTCCATCAACATACAAGTTAAACAACCACGGCGACATCACACATCCCTGTCTCAGCCCCACTCTCACCGGAAACCAATCACTCACTTCATTTCCTATTCTAACACATGCTTTACTACCTTTGTAGAAACCTTTCACTGCTTGCAACAACCTTCCACCAACTCCATATAACCTCATCACATTCCACATTGCTTCCTTATCAACTCTATCATATGCTTTCTCCAGATCCATAAACGCAACATACACCTCCTTGCCTTTTGCTAAATATTTCTTGCATATCTGCCTAACTGTAAAAATCTGATTCATACAACCCCTGCCTCTTCTAAAACCACCCTGTACTTCCAAGATGGCATTCTCTGTTTTATCCTTAATCCTATTAATCATTACTCTACCATACACTTTTCCAACTACACTCAACAAACTAATATCTCTTGAATTACAACACTCATGCACATCTCCCTTACCCTTGTATAGTGGTACAATACATGCACAAACCCAATCTACTGGTACCATTGACAACACAAAACACATATTAAACAATCTCACCAACCATTCAAGTACAGTCACACCCCCTTCCTTCAACATCTCAGCTTTCACACCACCCATACCAGATGCTTTTCCTACTCTCGTTTCATCTAGTGCTCTCCTCACTTCCTCTATTGTAATCTCTCTCTCATTCTCATCTCCCATCACTGGCACCTCAACACCTGGAACAGCAATTATATCTGCCTCCCTATTATCCTCAACATTCAGCAAACTTTCAAAATATTCCGCCCACCTTTTCCTTGCCTCCTCTCCTTTTAACAACCTTCCATTTCCATCTTTCACTGTCTCTTCAATTCTTGCGCCAGCCTTCCTTACCCTCTTCACTTCTTTCCAAAACTTCTTCTTATTCTCTTCATATGACTGACCCAATCCCTGACCCCACCTCAGGTCAGCTGCCCTCTTTGCCTCACGTACCTTGCGCTTTACCTCCACATTTTTCTCTCTATATTTTTCATACTTCTCTATACTATTACTCTGCAGCCATTCTTCAAAAGCCCTCTTTTTTTCTTCCACTTTTACCTTCACTCCTTCATTCCACCATTCACTGCCCTTCCTCATGCTGCCTCCAACAACCTTCTTGCCACATACATCACTTGCCATTTCCAACAAAATTTTCTTTTACTAACTTCCACTCCTCCTCTAAATTACCAGTTTCTCTTACTCTCACCTCGTCATATGCCATTTTCAACCTTTCCTGATATTTATTTTTACCCCCGGTTTTATTAGCTCTTCAACCCTCACTAGCTCCCTTTTACATCCACCTACTCTATTCCCCCACTCTTTTGCTACAACTAATTTTCCTTCCACCAAAAAATGATCAGACATACCGTTAGCCATACCCCTAAACACGTGCACGTCTTTCAATCTTCCAAACATTCTTTTAGTTATCAACACATAATCCATTAATGCCCTTTCTACTACTCTTCCATTTGCCACTCTTACCCATGTATACTTATTTTTATCTTTCTTTTTAAAAAAGCTAGCACTTATTACCATCTCTTGTTCAACACACATATCTACCAGTCTCTCACCACTCTCATTTTCACCTGGTACGCCATACTTCCCAATGACACCTTCTACCTCTCCAGCGCCCACTCTAGCATTTAAGTCACCCATGACAACTACATAATTCCTTCTACCCAGTCCTTCTACACACCTAGTTAATTAATTCCAGAACTCATTCCGCTCTTCTTCACTTTTCTCACTACCTGGCCCATATGCACTGACAAACGCCCAACATTCCCTACCCAACCTAACCCTTACCCACATTAACCTAGATGATATCTCCTTCCATTCCACTACTTTACCTGTCATCCATTCACTCAGCAATAACGCCACACCCTCTCTCGCTCTTCCCCTTTCAATACCAGACACTACCAGACATTTCACCAAACATCACTTCACCCTTTCCTTTCATCTTTGTCTCACACAAGGCCAATACATCCATCCTTCTACTTCTAAACATACTTCCAATCTCGCATCTTTTACTTTCTATCGTACTACATCCACGCACATTCAAACACTCCAAAACTAGAGTGCGGGGAGCAGTCACTCTCCCCCCAGCTCCATCTCTTTGTCGATATCTCGTAGGATTTTTATACAGGAGAGGGGGTTCCCAGCCCCCTCGTCCCGTCCCTTTTAGTCGCCTCTTACGACACGCAGGGATAACGTTGGCGCTATTCTAATTTTTATATGCCCCCGCGGCCACAGGGGGCCCACAAAACATAATAAGTCAGATATAAAAATCCCAAACAAATAAAATATAAAAAGTACAAGGAAAGAGAGTATCATAACCTTGCAAAGTAAAGCCAATATCAACATAATACAAAACTAAACGAGAAATAACCTAAGAAAGCGCCATCCTTCGTGTACTGCAAAGGCATGGCAAAAATTGCAGGGAAATATTTATCGGATGTAGTTGCGACTCTGGATCTTAAAGGGATCTCAAATCCTCTTCATGGCACACGGCCAATGGAAAGTGTAAGGAAAGGAAGGAGTTTCAGTATTATTCTCTCTCTCTCTCTCTCTCTCTCTCTCTCTCTCTCTCTCTCTCTCTCTCTCTCTCTCTCTCTCTCCTCCTCCTCCTCCTTAAATGCATGTGTCATTTTATAGAATCAAGGTACCTTTTACGATCAACTCTCAACAGAAAGCGAGAATCCCTCCAGTCTCCGTAAATGCATCTCTCTCTCTCTCTCTCTCTCTCTCTCTCTCTCTCTCTCTCTCTCTCTCTCTCTCTCTCTCTCTCTCTCTCTCTCGTGTGTGTAAGAATGAAAAAAACAGTTTAAAGTGGATATAGAGTCAAAGATCTTAATGGCGTTTCTTAAACATTGATTGATATATTTTTGCCCAGTTATTTTCTACACACTTTGGTCATTGAGGATAAACCGGCTGTTAATGAGACTTCATACCACTATAATGAAAATAACAGTGATATGAAAATGGAGATTGTATAAGAGTCCAATTTACAAGTATCAATGGGGAAAAAAATACAGTTACTTACGTTCTGAATTTTATCAAAGAATTGAACCAAGATAGGCTATAAATTTTTTTCCCAATGATATGGACATATTACTTATGCAAATATTATTCAGAATACATATTGAGATTACTGAATACTCATAGGAAAGATCCCCTGGGCCTATTTCAAATTATCAAATATTCAATAATTTTAGTCAATCTGTATTCTCAGTAATAACGACACCCAATAAAATACGAAATGGTGAATGAAATATAATATTTCGAACCAAAATACGGTTGAAACCTTAATCAATCATACTTGAATGTCATAGGAGTTACATAATCAGATTTGTGATACTTTCGGTCTGAAATGAAAATAAGACTAAATGGATGAAAATAGGCTGAAGAAAATAAGTCATGAAAGATAATATCATTCCTCTTTCCATCGAACTCTCTCCTCTTCTTCTTTTCATAGCGCCCCCATATACTACTATATTCATACCTCTTCCCCTACCTCTTCCCTCCCCTCCTGAAATCATAACCCTCCCATGCCTGCACAGCACAGCCCCCTTTCCTCAATTCTAGACAGCCTATCCCCTATCCCAATCTCTTACACCATTCACCTTCCTCTCCTCTCTCTTTCCTCTTTTATTACATTTTCTGTCAACATTCATGTCTTTTCTCTTCATTTGTTCGTTTCCCACAATACTCCTCTCTTCCCTTCAAATTTCTCTCCCCATCTATGCTTATTCTTCTCGAATCTTACTGTCGTGTAAAAGAGTGATTCTGAAGACAGCGCTATTGCATCCACTGTACTTTGATGATAGTTGATTTCTTTACTCGGTTGCTTTCTATCTTCTCTTATTTTTTTTCTATTAAGTTCCTTTTTTTTACTTTGGGTTTGCACGCTACAGTTTCATGGGTAACTTAACACCTATTGGTAAATTGTAACGTAAAATGTTTTGAATCTATTCTTTATTCCTATTCGAATTCCCCTGTCTAAAAATTTAACACGGCTGGTTTGGTGTTTTCGTTAATATTAGAAAAATATAAAACATCAAAGCTACTCTTAAAATGGCTAAAAATCTTGGTCTTTAAATCTAGAAATTATATCAGAATAGAAATATGTGTATAAGCACAATGCGCTTTAGACCACTAAGTATGACTTTGATCTCGACCTTACTTAACACATTATCGCCATTAGTGGAGCATTCATCTCAACTCATGGAATCTTAAGACTTTATGACGGAAATATTACTGCAGTCTGTATTGCTGAAATCTGTACATTACTATAATTTAAGTACCCAATTAAAAGGGTTCATGGTGTCGCTGAAGCACTATGGAACAATTTGAAAGTACCTAGACTTAAAAAGAACATTAAACGAGTAATTTTTATATTAGGATTCAAAGCCCTAAAGTTATTTACAAATCATACAACCAATCAACCAAGAAGAATTTAATAGCTGGAAATAGTGTCAGTTGCATTGATGTTCATGTGTACCTTACAGTCTACATTTGTTCTTTTGCTAGGCTTATCGGGCGCGTCAGGTTTTTTAGCTATATCCATTCATCCGTCACAATGCAAATATTGGCAATGGAAGAAGGACAGGTTCCGCCTTGTTTACTCAGGGTCACGTCTTTTTCAGGATTTTCCATGTTGTGTAAATTTGATAAGATTTGAAAAAGAAAAAGTTTCCAAATATCCACTCACTAACAAGAGGGTATTTGGAAAGAACTGGTTAACTTAGATTTTATATGAACACTTATTTTGATGAGTACTTTAATTTCATATTTGAAAATACTAGAATCATTGAGAGAGGGCCAGCACCTGTGGAAGTAGAACAGTAGAACAGGCCGCAAAGAACTTTTGATACAGCGTGGAAAACTTGAGCTAATTTTATTAAGGACAAGGCAGTTTATGATATGAAAACAGAAAGAGAATTGAACTGGGTAAATTTAAAATAAATCATAAAAGAGGAGAGAGAGAGAGAGAGAGAGAGAGAGAGAGAGAGAGAGAGAGAGAGAGAGAGAGAGAGAGAGAGAGAGAGAGAGAGAGAGAATTTTGACAATACCATTCGATGATCATTTTTTAAATTATGAATTATTTCAAAATCTAGGAAAAGACGTATTCCGGTCAAACCCCTAGACTATGTAAGATGGGCCCCAAATTTTATTTAAAACATTACGTAAAAAATACATTAGCAATAATAATGTTTAATGTTATAACCTTTTCTCTTCTAAAGCTTTTTATTGAAAACTAAGAACTACGCCCTTTATGGTATATGATTTTTCTTAATCGGCCATTCGATAAGATTTAATTACCAAAAGGAATTGATTGCATACTGTTATAAGTCTTACTTTTCAAGAAAAGTATTTCTGACGGATTTATTTTAAATACATTGATGATAAATGATAATATATTTATAAAACTAGCTTATGTATTGTTAGACTTTTTAGTCAAGTGTGAACACCTTTGATTTCCAATTTTCTATAATATTACTGAGTACAATAAATTTAGCAATTAATTAACTTATGTTCTTGGAATACCAGTTATGCAATTGTCCTCCGAAACTGACCTTGATATCAATTTAGAAACTGAACTGAGAAAGAATAGCGAAAGAACTATTTTTGTCATCTTAATGAATAACTAATTTCTTGGTACTCTCGACGCCCACAATATTCCCCCACTTGGAAGTCAATGAAACGGAAGCGTGAAAACGACAGATAAAATTCCTATTTCCTGGAGGTGATCATGCGCTGGACATGACACCTAATTTATGTTCCTTTATTGGAGGATATAAAAACTGCTGGAAAATTTGTTCTCAGCTTCTTTGTAAAGCAACGTGCACCCCGTTTGATAACATTAAAGGGGGAAATTTGTTGTTAAATGTAGCTACAAATCTATAAACCTATGATTTGATGAAGAAATGAGATCAAAATACAGTATGTAAAATCCTTAATTTTCATTTCATTCTTCTTGTTAATGAACTCAGGTCAAATTCGCTGAGAGAGATTATTCAAATTATTCCATGATATTTACCTAATGTGTATTTGAAGAAGTTTATATCTTCATCTATTTCTAATCGGTTGCACCTATTTTGGCCCAACTAAGCACATTTTCATGATATCCAAATTATGGAATTTTTTTTATTTGTTTGCGAGGCCATCGCGCGCGCACACACACATGTATATATATATATATATATATATATATATATATATATATATATATTATATATATATAATGTGTATATATATGTGTATATATATATATATATATATATATATATATATATATATATATATATATATATATATATATTATATCATCAGTCGTTACTAGTCCACTGCAGAACAAAGGCATCAGACACGCCCTTCTTTTTATGGTCTTTCTATACCAGTTTGTACCCGCATATTTTCTTATTTCGTCTATATATATATATATATATATATATATATATATATATATATATATATATATATATATATATATATATATATATATATATATTATATATATATATATATATATTACGCATGATTTCATTTTCAGATGGCACTTATTCATGACTTATTCTGTCTTTAGCTTTGTGCTAAAATAGTCGACCTATATTGCTGCAATGAATTCTTCCTTTTCCCTTATATGCAAAGTCAGTTATGAATGTGCTAGCGTTTACAAAGATGGTGGAGAAATTAGTAGATTAATTGGGAGGTAGAGTCTAAAATGTAAAAAGTCGATGCTTTATTGACTGTTGCATCTTGCACCATACTCCTACTTAATGATCCAATATATCTAGCGCCCTTTGTTGCAGCATTTTGATATTTTAGCAACAGATGGGGCTATACTGCCCTCTAACTATTCTATTGTAAACCGTTAACATTGCTTATCAAATTTTTCCCACGTACCAGGTAATGGTTTTAGAATTTATTTTTCCCATTTCGATTGAGGATAGTACCCTCATAGCTCTCAATTCTTTGAACATTCTAGATATCCTTAATAGCCCATGGCCTAGCCCCGTTTAGCCTTTATTGGACAAGGTTCCAGTCCCTCTACTGCCTGTGTTCTATATGCCAAACGAAATTACAGGCAAGAAAATTATAACTAATAGCCAGAGGGGAGGTGTGCGTTTTTATTCAGATGCATTATTATGGCCTTGATTTTTCGATATCTGAATGACTTATATCGATATTTTGCAGATTTTCAAAGAATCTGTTCACTTGCGATTAAGAACACGGTGAAAGAAAAATAACGGATAATAAGCGGCTGCAGTTTCTAAATTGAAATAAATGTTTGAAGTTTCAAATGAAAGTATAGGTTGATAATAATGTTCGTATATGGAAAAAAAATTGTATTTTAGTCCATTTTGAGAATTCAGTAGAATCGCAAGTGGTTTAGTAATGGGAAATAAAAGTGGAAAACAATCATTAAATATGAGTCTTAATCGAGAAAAATAAAATAAAATGCTTCCCATTTAACTCTTTTTAAAGCAAAGCTTCATGCGTTAATTATATTCATGTATTGGATCAATGGCATCTTTATATACAGTGGGGTTTGACGAGCGTCTAGGGAAAGTTCCAAACTAATGATCGACACGAACAATCTTCAGAATTAATAGGACGGGAATTGAACTCGACTATATACAATGTCGCTTCTATAAGACTAGGAGAACTAAATGACCATAAATACTATAACTAATTTATTCATAGGGTTTTAATTGATATTAAGGAATGAAATTGGGTCTCTACATTCCACGCTGAATGGGATGGCGTATTCCAAACTGATACTCCTCTTACTATGTACTTGGGATTTCATCTCAATTTAAATAATTATAATATAGGAAAACGCAACACATATATCTAACTCTTCACATAAAGCAAATTAAATGAGAATCGTAGTAAAAGCAAGCATTTTCTCTCATTACTAAGCTTTGTAATTTGATTTTAATTTTGCTAGAATTCCTGACAGGTAACATATTTGTTAAAATAATTATAATTTGGTTTCCAATCATATTATGCATAATAACATCAACAAAATATGTTGAATTCCCATTTTTAATGTACTGAAATATAATACGCTTTTTTAAACTAATTGGAAAGATTTTTCAATAATATGCACCTTCCTCTTCCATAAATTATCTATTTATCTTAGAATAATTTCGGTCACACTCACCATTTCCAGTAATTAATTCTCTCATTCTGTTCTAATTATTCCCTCTTCTTGACAAAGCTTTTTATTTACCTATTCTTTTTGAAACCTCCCTATTTCCAGGAATTACTTCCCCCCTCATGTCAGTTCATCCCTATTTCGTTTTTCGTTTGTCTCCATTTCTCATGTGATTTTTGCTGTTCGTGTCGTTTCTCATATTCGTCCTATTCCCCTAGTCACTGTTTTAACTCTTGCCTGCATATCCAGTGAAGAGAACTGTCGGGATTCTTTAGTCTGAATTGGTATTTTGTATTTCGCAAAACTAAATCTTGGTGGACCTGAAAATATCTGTCACTGTCTTAGCTTTCGAAAACAGTTCATTTTGCAATCTGATTTCCATCAGCATTGTGCTGTAATGATTTTCGAACACGTTCATGCTCTCTCTCTCTCTCTCTCTCTCTCTCTCTTCTCTCTCTCTCTCTCTCTCTCTCTCTCTCTCTCTCTCTCTCTCTCCAGATCCTTTGTCTCTTCCTTCAGCCATTCCAGCTTTTCATCGATGGTCAAAATTAATGTTTTTGTCTTGCACTTATGTAGGTTCACTGTTTGGATTTTAACTTTCGTTGGATTTTTGTGGAAAATATAAAAACTATAAACGTTTGGTAATGTTATACAGTAGTATAATCTATCAGAAAAAACTCTTTTAATTTGCCCCAAATCGCAAATGGCCGTCATCTTGGGTGCTACAAAATGACTGCAGTGAAAACTGTTTTCCGACAATATCTGAGCTTCCATATAGTCTAGAGCTTTTATTTTTATAGTTCAGCAACCATCTTAAAGGTTAGAGAATCTAGTGCTCATAGTTGCATTTGTGTTGAGAAATTGGTTGCGGTATTTCTTGCAAATACCTATTATTTTCATAAGACAAATTGGTTATTAGGCCATACTAAGTACTAGCCATAATTATATGTTCATTTAGTAGCTTGATTAATTTAGTAGACCTATATTCTTTAGAATGGGTTGTAAGATTTCCGGAGATCAATCTATTCTGAAGAAGTCTTTTAATTCTTTCATTCTTCCTTATTTCGAGTAATGTTCTCCTGTCTGGTCTTCAGCAGCTGATTCTCATCTTAATATGTTGGGCAGGAACCTCAGTATATAAAATTTCTCATTCCTGATCTAGATATTAATCTATGGCACCCTCGTTCAATTAGCTCGTTATGCATATTGCATAAGATTTTTCATAATTCAGACCATCTTTTACATTCAAATCTTCCCGGACAGTACCAAACTGTTCGTAATACTAGGTATGCAGTTCATTCTAATAGTCATGCGTTCTCCATCATGAGGCTCAATGCTACATAGTATTCTAGAAGTTTTATTCCATCTGTGACCAAGTTATGGAATGATCTTCCTAATTGGGTAGTTGAATAGGTAGAACCTCAAAAGTTCAAACTTGCAGCAAATGTTTTCACGTTGAACAGGCTGATATAACTATCTGTTTACAGTTTGTACATGAAATATCTGTTTTAATGTTGGTATACTTTTCTTAGGATATTTTATTTCAATTGTTCATTACTTCTCAAATAGTTTATTAATTTCCATGGCCTCTGGGGATATAGTGATGAGAGTCAATATGGCGAGCTATAGGGGCAGAAAGAGTAAAGGCTTTACCATCTTTCCAAACGTTCGCTGGCAATGACAATACTGGATGTTTCTATCGTATAGGCAAAGCTGCAAGTCTACAAGAAGGCACCTTAGATGCTTTCAACAGAGGCAGAAGTGACTGAAACTATGTTGATTACTCTGGCTAGCTTACTCCCAAAGGCGTTTACATGAACACCATTTCGGAACTGTGATGGCATGTCTTCTGCAAGCACATGGCAGAAAATGACAAGCTACCCCCTACACTTGGAGCTCTAACACATTGTCCTTAGGGTGCGAGGCTGAGCCAACATGGCTCTCTAGGATCCACAGTTTGGTCCCCTGAAGAATGGTTACCACAAGTAGTACGATAGCCAGCTGAAACCAACCATAATAGATGCCCTTCCAGTTCCAAAGGTTATCTTGGATAGGGTAAGCTGACAATGCAAAACAGACTGTTCATCTTGCAGAACTTATTCGTATGATGAACAGGCTGACATAAGTCTCTTAACAGTATATATATGAAATATCTGTGTTGATGTTGTTACTGTTTTTAAGATATTTTATTTCAATTGTTAATTATTTCTCAGATCGTTTATTTATTTCCTTATATCCTCTCCTCACAGGGCTATTCTTCGCTGTTGGAGCCCTTGGGCTTATAACATCTTGCCTTTCCAACTAGGGTTGTAGCTTAGCTGGTAATAATAATAATAATAATAATAATAATAATAATAATAATAATAATAATAATAATAATTTGCCAGTGCAATAGTTAGTGTTAGAATGGTGAGGACACAGATTAAGTATGAAACTTATGGTAATGGTCTGTAAAAACTACTTGGTTCCCAAAATGATTAAGCCCAATTTTGTCATGAGGTGCATGTTAAAAGATTTGAATAGAGAAAGCAGAAATGTAGGCTTGGAAATGAATATGAGTAAAATTAAGGTTAATGTTCAATGAAAATCAAGGGAGAGAGCAAATAATGGCTGTTAGCACTTGGAACAGATAGTAAGTGTTTACCCCAAGACATGAGACCAAAATTAAAAGAATGATAAGCATGGGATGGAAAGCTTTTGGTGAAAAAATGAGGTTATGAAAAATAAAATATAATTTTCTCTAAAAAGAAAAGTATTTAATCAGATGGTCTTACCAATATTAACTTATCCATCAGAACTCAAAGAACAATGAAGAGAATAATGATATGAATAACACTAAGACAGAAAATCAGCAACAAAGATACCAGAGCACGCTAAAGAAAAGAGTCGACATAGATAGGAAATATAATAAGAATGACAGATAATATATGAACATTTGAAAAAAAAAAAATAAAAAACAGAATGGATTCCATGAGATTGCAAACGAAGTAGGTAAATAGAGAGAAGACGATGGATTAACGAGCTAAGAAAATTTGCGAGTGTGGACTGTCATAGAAAGACCATAAACAGGCACGAGTGGGAGGTTATATCTGAGGCTTTTCTTTTACAGTGGACTAGCTACGGCTGTCGTTGATGATGATTTTGATCATTATATATATATAATATATATATATATATATATATATATATATATAATTTATATATATATATATATATATATATATGTGTGTGTGTGTGTGTGGGTGTGGGTGTTTGCATATATATATATATATATATATATATATATATAAGTATGTATATATATGTATATATACACATATTTATATATGTAAATATATATCTAAATAAATATATTTATGTATATATATGTATCCATATATATATATATATATATATATGTGTGTGTGTGTGTGTATTTATATATACATGTATATATAAATATATATAATATATATATATATATATATATATATATTTGTGTGTGTGCGTGCTTGTGTGTGTGTCTGTATACATATTTTTTTATCTATAATATTACAGACATTGTCATCAAAGCCTTATATAAATGAATTATTCATATTTCCATCTTTACTTTTAATTATCTGTATAGATGTCACATAAGAGATAGAATATCGACTGTTTAATAGGTAGTTACATATAACATAGTGCAAAATGAAGAAATATAACTTTTAATATTTCGTTGGTGAACAGAGTTATACAATGTAAATGGAAAATAATCTTCAACCGGCAAATTAGCAAGTGAAATTTGAAAAAACGGAATGTCATAAGTGACTGATTTTTATTAAATGTTTATCTCGCAATCATCAGATTGGATGCAAAGTTGACTTTCCTGTTAATTATTGTGAGTATTTATATATTACTCCTCGTATTATAATTCTATTAATTAAATCTAATTTGATAATTGTAGGATATTGTAAGCTTTAAATAATCCATTGCATTGATGTTTGTTACTGATAGGTTTAAACCAGCTGACTTGATGTGACATTAAGGGTTGTGATAAAACTCGTACTTTTATCATATCTCCTTAAAATACAGGTTTTAATATAAAACAAATACATATTCAGTATTTGCGAACGTCTCTTTTTTGGAAATATATATATTGAATTTACTATTTATAAATGTCATGGATTGTCGTCAGAAAACACTTTTCTTTCATGCGAAACATATTTTTAGAATTGGAAATAGATCACGAAGGCAATTTAACGATCGAGAATAGTTTTGCGTTTATTTTGTAATCTTTAAAAATACTTCAACAATATGTATTTATGTATGATACATAACTTCCATTATATTTTCTTAATATGTCAATTTTTTTCTGCAAAATAAAAAACTCTTAAGCGCGCTTGTTCATAGTAAACGAAAGCTCACGAATTTCTTTGAGGAAATCGGATTGATTTATATTGTAGTTTTCACACACGCACACACACATAGGTACAAGGCGCTTACGTATATTCTCAATGCGTTCTTAAGATACAATAAGAATGTATTGAGAATACATGACTTTGCTTGGTAACCCTCATTATTTCCTTCCTGGCGTCTTTTGCTAATTTAACATCATATGTAATCCAAGGACATTGAAACATTTATGCATACTTACACACACGCGTATATATATATATATATATATATATATATATATATATATATATATATATATTTATATATATATATATATATATATATATATATATATATATATAAGTTCTTGTCACCTTTTATATTTTTAGTTATAGCGAATCAAACCGACATGTTTAACCCATACCATCAGATGTCCTTAGTCCCTTTTATCCCCAATGGATTAGCACGTTACGGAATCTCGATTTTTTACGCAATCGGTATCTGCTTGTGTTGTAATTCTAAATTATCAAGTTAAGACTAGTGTATATGAGCCTGCTTTATGCAAGGCATATCTACGAAATTGGACGTTAGGAAGATCACTATACGTTAGTTAACAGTTGACGCTATAATAAATACGGTTTCATCATTTACTCACCTCTCTCATAAAAGCCGACTTTGTTTTGAAGGTTTAATGGGATTAGGTAAATGACAGAAATATCGCATAATTATCCATAATCAAAAAGAATTTGGGTCACTTTTCGTTATGCATAAACGACAAAAAAGACAAGCCAATCGGTCGTTGAGAATCTTCAAAACAGAATCGTGAATATTGTGACAAAATAACTATTGAATTATTACCAAATATTCTTTAATCTTTTCTATGAACCGTTATTTTTAGTGATATAACTATTAACACAATATTAACCAGATCA
>NC_090764.1:26897465-26902465 GCF_036898095.1 Palaemon carinicauda
ATGGATTAATGAGTGGTAATTAATATATGAACGAGGAATAGGCCTACCCAGATTTATAGTACTATTTGAAAACCTCTATGCTTTGTAAAAGCAAATTAAACTGTTTCATGTGTCATCAATTGTTTTGTATACTTGTGTAATTCAGGGTACTTCAGTAAACGGATCAAAAGAAGTAATTTACATTTAATATATAGCATAGGTTGAAACACCTTAAGCTTTATCTGGAGAGAGGTAAAAACGAAATAGAAGAAGGATAAGCAAAAGAAATAGTAATAGCTAAAATAGAAACATTTGTGAAAGCGAATTAACGCTAAGCTCTGAAGCAGAAGGAAGGACATTTGAAATTAAACAAAACAAATAGAAAGACGGAGATGATTGGCAGTTTTAAAATAAGAAGCTCTTGTTTTTCATTCATCACAGGAAACAGTTTTAGAAATAGCTGGGCAAAGCTCAAAATTAAAAGGAGGAATAATAAGTAAAAAAATACAATTAGTTGATTTAAAAATATATATCAAAGCGAATTGGTGCTATGCGCCCCCAGCAAAATTGATAGAATTTTACATTGAATAGGCAAATGAAGAGAGGAAGAGAGTGTTTTGACAGTTTTAGAATAAAGATCTCACATTCTATATTTAGCAAGGGAAACAGGTTTAGTTTTAGCTAGAGAGAGTTAAAAAATGAAATGGAACCATAATAACCAAGATAAATAGTAACAGTTGATTTTCAAATTTCTATAAAAGTGTATCAAATCTAAGCGCCCACGGAAAAAAATAAATCTTAAATTAAATAGGTAAAGAGAGAGAGAGAGAGAGAGAGAGAGAGAGAGAGAGAGAGAGAGAGAGAGAGAGAGAGAGAGAGTTATAAGGGATAGGCCAGGACGTAAGAAAGGGATGTGGTGAATGTGTCATGAATGTGAAGTAATATAGTTGGATGTGGTGATCATGACTGTGCAGAGAATATTCCCAATATGTTAGAAGGAGAGAGAGCTCTTAGGCTGGCAGGGAAGGTATCACCCGGGTTGCCAGGGGAGGAGGTGAGGATTCTCAGGATCGCAATAGTGAAGGGTTGTGCAAGGATGATGATGATGATGATGACCGATGGTGGATGAAGAAAGAATATGGTGAGCAATACTCCGAAGGCTTAGCTGCAGAGAGAGAGAGAGAGAGAGAGAGAGAGAGAGAGAGAGTTCTGGGGAGGGAAATGAAATCGAGTCTTTAAATAGAAAAGAGTTTGGAAGGTTGTTATTTAGGCTATGTAATGGATGAATTTATCTGACTGGTACCGAGATGGATTCCATATGAGGGCTAGCATTGTAGGGTGCTCATCTGTAAGGAAGGAGGAGAAATGGGGGTTGGGGGTTGGGTTTTGTTGTTAACGGGAAGGGGAAAAGGAAGGAAGTGAGACGCGAGCAGAGCAATAACATTACAAAAATATCTGGTTTGATTTTATGAGTCAGCTGTGGAAAACGAGACTTGAAGAGATTTTATTCTAGAAAAAAAATAAGGCTCAAAGTAAGCATGTAAAGGAAATTGATAGGAAGGAAGAACGCCAGGTGAAAGGTTATGCAGTTTTAGATGCAAAGGTTTCAGCTTTCCATTCTAGTTATTTAATCTGCAATGTCAAGAACAAGTGCTTGTGATTTATTTTATACGGGATGGAATTAAATCAAACTAAAATGGAAATAATAGGCTGCAAAATATTAAATAAAAATTATGAAACTAAGGAAAACAGTTAGAAGAAGGATAATTCAAAATTGAATGTAATGAGAGAGTATAGAGAAATTATATTAAGAATAGAAATTGAATATTAAACTATATGTGACATTAGAATAGATAATGAAATTTTAAAAAGTTTAATTTTAAGGAGTTAGAGCTCTGAAGACTAGAATTAGATATAGTAGTAGTTTATTTAGTATAGATATTTTAGGAGTTTGCGATTGAAATGGTGTAAAATTGTAAAATATGCAGTATTGCATGGCACACGTACAATAGGTGAAGTCAACTCAACACCCCCCCCCCCCCTCTTATAATAGGTAAGGGAAGATTTGATAAATCATAGGAAATCTTGCAGCTTTGGCAAATCTTTTAAGGACTGTCCTGAAGGCTTCTATGGGCAGTGAGTTGACCAACCAAAAACAGTGATAACCAAGTAAGGCTTGAAAATAGTTTTACTGTATGATGCAGCCATTTCTAGTCCACTGCAGGACAAAGGCCTCAGACATGCCCTTAAACAGACTCAGTTGTCATGTCTGGGGTTTGGCCATTTTCATCACCACGCTGGCCACTGCACATTGGTAATAGTGGAGACTTTAATTTGATCGGTCACAGCAAACCAACCTAGTATGGGTGGCCCTAACTAGTAAAGCTTTGCTGATCATGAAATTACACAAATATATGTAATACATCTTTACCTCTGGTTGTTATTTATCAGGGATAAAGTGACTGAAAAATGTGAATTATCGGTCATCATAGGCGCTATAATTTATAGATATATATAACGTCGTAAACATTGATTTTAACGTATGTTTACTAATTCGTTCAGCTTGGAACTTTTATATCATATCAAGGGAATTTACTGGATTGCTGAAAGAACTTTAAATAATATAAAATTCACATATAAACAAAATCACTCTCATATTTCACGCACGACGTTAAAATTCTCAAACTTTAAATCGCAACTCTGAACTAATCAAAGCAATTTTATAATGTTTCAGTGATCTCCAGTCTCATTCTTGCAGTTATCGTGAAAATTGATTTTGAATTTTAAATATTGAGACATTTGTGAATCGTTTACATAAAAAAAAAAAAATCTAATATTACGTCAGGAAAGAATTATATGTGTAATCTATTTTTCTTTTGAATATTAATATTTTTCAGTTTAAAAAGTATAATATAGAGTGCGTTTGATTCACAACGGGTGGAACGAATAAACACAAGGATTATAGGCCAATAACATTGTTACAACGCTATCTTGAGTTTGAAAAGTTGATCTCTATTGTGGAAATGAACAGTGCGTCTAGCAATAGCACATGCAGAGCTCGTCATATAGAAAAACGCCTACTTATAATCATAGTAATGCGAGCATGAATCACTAATAGGAAGGAAACAACTCAAATAAACAAGATTAAGTTTTATATCGTAATGTTTGAGGTGTATCCCAGAGGGATGGGGATTTTATTTCCTTTTTTTTTTCTTTTTTTTTTTAGAATACATTATTTTACGATTATATTAGAAACAGAGATATGTGTAAAAAAAAAAAAACTGCCATGTCAGGCTGTTATCCATTGTACCTTCAATGACAAATATTTCATAATGAAATCACGCTAGTGTGTTTCACATCTTTTATTTATTTATTTTTTTTTTTTGACAAATTTATAGGAACATGATTATTTTTCGTTCTTATCGTTTTGGGAAAAAGAAAATTTATTTACTGAGAAATGTAGATGAAAATGATGGTTCAAAAAATATATCGTACTAAAAGTATAATTGATAATTTTCGTTATAATATTGTTACTAAAAAAAAGGGAACCAGGAAACCCTGATGTCAATCCATTTGCCTTTAGTCCTGGAGTCTTTCAAAGTAGGAATTCGGTAAGATATTTTTTCTTTTCCTGGAAGTTTAAAATCCCTCAGAAGGGTATTGTAAAATGGAAAGTCTTTTTTCCCATTTGCTACCTAAGTGGTCCTGGAAAAAGTTTGCGGAAATAATGTCGCCTCTTTTGGAGAAAACTGATATAGTTTTCTCCTTAGTTTGACCTGCTACACAAAGTTAGTCATTTGACTTCGTGTCTTGGGACTATAC
Organism: Palaemon carinicauda; assembly: GCF_036898095.1. NCBI lineage: Eukaryota > Metazoa > Arthropoda > Malacostraca > Decapoda > Palaemonidae > Palaemon > Palaemon carinicauda. Next base: position 26,901,267 of record NC_090764.1, read on the forward strand.
ATTGTCTCTGGACTTTAGGGATTGTGATGGATTTTTTTTATTTCATTTTAAGAGGTTTAAAATTACAACAAAATGAATATTCTATTATAGAAAAATGTATGGAATGGCAACAAGGTACAGTTCTGGTACACCACGCTTTGAGGAAGTGCACCCATCCACACCCTTACAGTTCGGCGAGTTCCTACGTTTAGCCACGGCAACCACCTCTGCCATATCTCCCTACAGGTCTACACTATATGTTTGGTTACCTGCCTCGAAATAAGGGTTTGACAAGGTGCACTTCTTTGTAGTGAGGTGTGCCATGTACTCCTATGTCCAACTGTGCCTACCGACCACATAAGCACGCTCGGTAGTCTTGATAGTTTTAGTCCCTTATTATAAAAATATAACAGTCACACAGTATCTATCATATCATTACAAAGAGCCTAAGACTTAAAGAATATATACATATATTGATGGTATATTTAGAAATAACGAGTCTCCATATCAAACAATCTATTCTATAACATTGCCCATTATTAGCTAAAGTTATCTTATTGCACCATGCGATGAACTATGAAAGATAAAATTGGCATTAGAAAAACAAATATTGAATATTCAGTATTGTAAAGGACTTCCCAAGACAGCTGGTAAAGTTAGGCTACATTGCACCGACAGTACTGTATTCCTGACCAGCCGGACAACAGAATAAAATCAAACATTGAGGAGAGCCGGGTTTCCTTTCTACCCACTGACAGCGAATATGATGCACATTGGAAATTATGCAACATCAGAACCGTTTTGCTGGCTTTCAGTATATTCCTTTCTACAATCTTTACATTTGCATGTTAGATGGTTTTCGAAATTATCTTTGGATAGTATACTGCTTTCTGTGTGTGGGATTTGCTTTTTGTTTATGGAAATTCGTGGTTAATAATCGTTTGTCCTTTAAAGGACATTTTCCCTTTTATTTTCTTTTTTGTTTTTCTGTAAAATATATATGATTGTATAAAAAGCGTTGGTATATGAACATTAATATTTATATTTTTCCTCTCCTTTTTTTGCATTAAAGACATAATTATAAAGGTAAATAGTAGAGAAACACAGAAAATGTATTAAGGATAAAATTAATTACAAAGGATTATTACACATATCTCTTTTCCATATTAAAAAAGCTTTGTAATGCATTAAAAAAAGAGTAAAGAGTGAAATTAATTCCA
>NC_090764.1:26904965-26917465 GCF_036898095.1 Palaemon carinicauda
ATATATATATATATATATACACATACATATATATATATTATATGTGCGTGTAGATCATCATCCTTAGCTGTTGCTAGTCCACTGCAAGAAAAAGGCCTCAGACATGTCTTTCCAATGGCGCCTGTTTACGGTCTTTCTATGACAGTCTGTACCCGCAATTTATTTAGTCTATCAATCCATCGTCTTCTTTTCCTTTCCCTGTTTCGTTTGCAATCTCTAGGGACCCATTCTGTTAGTCTTAATGTCTATCTATTATCTGTCTTTCTCGTTATATGTCCTGTCCATGTACATTTCTCTTTCTTACATGTTTTCAGAATATCCTCATGTTCTTTTCTGTCTCTTAGTGTTATTCCTGTCATCACTCTTTCCATAGATCTTTGAGTTGTAGCTAGCTTATGTTTTAAGGCTTTAGTAAGGTTCCAAGATTCTGATCCATAAGTTAATACTAAAATGACCATCTGATTAAATACTTTTCTCTTTGGAGAAAGTGTCATTTTACTTTTCATAATCTTGTTTTGTTTACTTAAAGATCCACATCCCATGCTTATCCTCCTTTTAATTTTGGTTTCATGTCCTGAAGAATCATTTCATGTCTGTCCGAAGTAAGTATATTCATTAACAATCTCTAGAGGTTCGTCCATAACCTTTAGTTTTTGTCTCTCCGTATTTTCATTATCATTATCTTACTTTTACTCATATTCATTTGTCGTCGTACATTTCTGCCTTCTCTCAAAATCTTCCATCATCTTTTGCAAATCTTAAGGTGATAAGTTATTCCCCATTAATCTTAATTCCTACATTTTCCAAATCCAAATTCTTAAAAACTACTTCTAGGCTGTACTTCCTGTATAGATATCTTCTAGTGTTCTGACATAAGATCCATCTATTCCTTGTCTTTGAAGTGTTTTCATTACTGCTGAAGTTTTGATAGGACTAAAAGCTTTCTCATAGGCTGTAAATATTATACAAAGTGGTTTGTCAAACTCAGTTAATTTTTCCATTAGCTGATTAATTACATGGATATGGTTAGTTATTGAATACCCGCTTCTAAAGCCTGCCTTTTCTCTTGGTTGATTAAAGTTTAGCTGTCTTTCTATTTCGCCTAATATGATATTTGTAAATATTTTATATATTACGGAGAGTAAACTTATTGGGCTTTAATTTTCAAGGTCTTTTGTTTTTCCCTTTTTGTGAATTATTACAACGACAAAGTAATGTAAAGTTTAGCGAGTTTTACTATTATGAAATCTCCACTATATATTATTAAATCAAGCGTTCAGCCGTCTTCTTCTGCTGCTTTGCCTCTTTTCATGCCTTTTAAATGCTTTCTTTACATCTCCTACTGTTACTTTGAGTACCGACTCATATGTTTTATCATCATCATTATTATTATTATTATTATTATTATTATTATTATTATTATTATTATATATATTTATATATATATATATACAGTATATATATATATATATATATATATATATATATATATATATATATATATATATATATATATATATGTATATATATGTGTGTATATATATATTTGCCATGAATTCCATTAGCCTTCTTGAATATTTTCTTATTTTTTCTCTGCTGTTTCGAGGCTGATTTCGTTCGTTTCAACATTTAAAAGGGGCAAATTATACATGATATGAAAGTGGAAAAATTAAAATGGAACTTAAAGAAATCGCTTACTGGATGCAGTAGAATAGAAACCATGCTCACCAAACGCTAATTGTGCTGGTGGTCATCTGAGGAATGGTTCCCCAAAAGATTTATAGAGACAACTAATAAACGGGCACCAAAGGTGGCCCTAAATATCGATACGAATTAACCTTTAAACACTTGTTAGCGACCTTACTACCCTGAATTAGTGTTGCATTGCACATACATACACATACATACATATATATATATATATATATATATATATATATATATATATATATATATATATATATTTATATATATACATATATATATATATATATATATATATATATATATATATGTGTGTGTGTGTGTGTGTGTGTGTGTGTGTTTGTGTGTGTATTTTTAGATATTTATTTATAAACATGTAAGTCTTTATGAATGTACATATATATTTATATATATATATATATATATATATATATATATATATATATATATATATATGTGTGTGTGTGTGTGTGTGTGTATATATATGTATGTATATATAGATATATATATATATATATATATATATATATATATTTATGTATATATACAGTATATATATATAGATAGATAGATAGATAAGTGTGCTTAGTGTAACTAACAGCAATTCCAAAACTAGAAAGTCATGATTATCACCAACATTTCCGAAAGATCTTAGTTCATCTCTGAAGTAAAATAATGTAAATTACCATAAACACGTCTGGAATTGTTAAAAGTATATGTTTTCGTAATTAATTTCATAAAAGGTTTCGAACATTTTTATCTATGTTACAGATCTATATTAAATTTTTCATTGGCAAGAAACAAGCGCCTGTCATAAATGATTTATAAAGCAACCTTCAATTAAAAGTCTATGCGCTCCTGGGAGTTAAACAGAAATACAAGACATGTCGTTTTGCAAAATTGACTTTTACTCAGTGTAAAAAAAAAGTAAATGAATGAGTTATTTGTCATAACATTTTATAGTCGAATAAACACCGATGAGATCTTTGGAGAATTAGGAGTAAAGACCGTATATTAGATCCCCTTTATTTCCGCTGATTTTTATAACTAGTGTCAAACAACCCTACATTTTGAAAAGTAACAAAAAGAATAATTTTTCGTATAGCTTTGGAAGTGAAAAAAGTAATCATATATAATGGGAAATATAGAACATTAGACAAAGTGAAAAGATTTTTTTTTTCTTGTTGAGTCAAAATTGTAAAATATGAAATTAATTGCAAGCCATAAATTCTCATTACCGTGGTTTTATAATATCATAATAGTATTTCATATACAGCACTTCTCGCACTTACGTGTAATGTTTTACGATGTTATGATGTTATATTCATTTTAATTTATTCAGATTCTTGGAAAGTGAACATATTACTGATGTTATATTTGAAGGTGAAACAATGTCCAATAACAATAATGAAAGCACAGAAAAACAATAAGATTCATTACTGGGCTTAAAATCCCCTTAAGTCTACAGTACTTTAAAATTAGAGTTTTTTTTTTTGGAAGGACTTGGAAATACAACTTATTCACAGTATCCTTGATATACATATACATACAATAAATAACCGGATATGAAGGGTATTAAAAAGGCATGTTGTAGAATGGAAATTTTGGTAACATTTAAATGTTTTTGTTATGAATTTGAAGCTTCAGTTAGAACATATAGTTGGAGGAATGATTTAATTTATGCAATTCTTCTTCTCAAGAGTGACCTACGAGAATTATTCACGCATGAGAAACAGTTAGATCTTGACTTCTCCATTGTCAATTGCAAACTGTGAAATGAGACATATCAACCTGTTCAACAACAAAAAACATTTGCAACAATTTTAAACTCATTAAACTCCACCGATTCAACGAGAAGACTAGAAAGATCATTCCATAATCTGATTACAACTGGAATAAAATTTCTAGAATACTATATACTGTTCAGAATTAAAAAACAATACAGAAAGTAGAATTAATACACAGCTTAGCTAACAGTAGATCTATTTAAAGTTGAAGATTTTTATCAGATCAAACGTAAATTCTATGAATAAGCCTACCTGGGAAGGTGTGTGGAAAACCGTCACGAATAAAATGCAGTTTTTCCAAGTAAGTGCTTCATTAAGAGAGATGTTTTAATGACAAGTAGGAAGATAGTCCTGGCAAGATCAATCCATAACATGATCCTTCCAAGACAAGCTCCTATTTACTTCTAAGCTCAAGAAACATACATCTGAGTAATCGAATATCCTAATCCTTAAACATATCAGGGATTAAGGAGCATTGCTTTGAGAGATTGGAAGCAAGTTGGAATTACAAGTATGAGACAAGTTTCTTTTGCTCCCTTTAATTCTTCATTATTAGCATCGGTCAAGGTTAATAGAGATTGAAAGCGACTTCCGAAGAATGTTTGGATGGAAAGGAAGGCACTTCGTTATGAGTGATTTTTATTTCTTCAATTGCAGTAAACGAGAGTAAAAGGGTGTCTATGATATGGTTTCCTAATTTTATTGTATATGCATATTGGCATATATTTGATATTTTAGTTATTTATTTTCCCTTTTTAAGTCGTTCGCCACAGTTAAATTTTTGGGAAGCTTGCATTACAAGTTAAAGATTTCCCCCATTTGAATGATAGTAATGATGAGGCAAGACTAGAGATGGGCATGTATGTAGAACTGTCAGTTTCTGCACTATGAAACTTGAAGAAAATTCCTGGAGAAATAGCATATAGCTATAATCAGGAACTCTGGTTAAATGTCGTTTATGCCAGGTCATAGAATTACCCCTTGAGATGTGAGTAAGGAAGAAAACATTCTTCTGATTCACTAACAGGAATCACTAGATTATTTAAAAAAAAAAAATTGAGATAATTTGCTATTTACCTACTTTTCGGTACTACCTTCTGTGGTAAAAGTAACCGAATTCAAGTTTTCTTTTTAATCTCTCTCTCTCTCTCTCTCTCTCTCTCTCTCTCTCTCTCTCTCTCTCTCTCTCTCTCTCTCTCTCTCTCTATATATATATATATATATATATATATATATATATATTTATATATATATATATATATATATATATATATATATATATATATATATATATATATATATATATATATATAGTATATATGTGTGAACGTACCATATTGGTTTTTCGTGAACTTTTCTTTCGATCAGTTTTACGTTGCACTTTTTTTTTATTATTATTAAGTTTTAGGTCTTTACTTGAGCTCTAGATTTTCCTGATGGATTCTCCTCTATTCGTTTTTTTGTAATTTGCAAATCTTTTCGCTGATTAATCTTAAAGACTAAAAGTTATTTTAGCTAAACTAATATTTATAAAAAAAAACAAGACAATTGTGTGACGAATTAGCTGACTTCTTAACTATGGTGAAATTTAGGCTTTATAATATCAATCCCAACCAAGATGCTCCCTATATCACCACACACTAATGAACGTGCCCTTTCTAGCCACAGGGAGATATGTGAATGGGAATGGAAGATTTTAGAATGTCAAATAAATCCATTTCTGGTTCTATATTGTGTTTGAGAATGAATCCGTAGGAGTGAACACCAAACATTCTATCCTATAACAAACCCCAAATAGATTAACCGTAATGGAAATGGGATCATTGCCTCCATCTCCGTATGCTGGATAGAGTTTATTTTAACCTTAAGGACAAGTTACGTATCTAGATCAATAAGTTTCCCAGCGACCTACAAATTCTCTCTCTCTCTCTCTCTCTCTCTCTCTCTCTCTCTCTCTCTCTCTCTCTCTCTCTCTCTCTCTCTCTCTCTCCATTATTATGATCGAGATAAAATAATGCCAATCAGCAGAAATAGTTTGGCAAAAGATCATTAAAGAGAAGTTGATTTTTTTACGAAAAGAGGATTTTAAATCACCTGCAGCAATAACATTTTCATAACTTGAATCATCCTGGAGGATATGAGGAATATTATTATGAAGAATTAGCCGAACATTATAAGTAATCATCCCCTTTCCGACAGAATTTCAGGCAATAATTTTCCTTGATTTAAAACTTACGTTTTCCAAATATTTTATTTTTTATGGAATATCCCCATTCAGCACCTCTCTCTCTCTCTCTCTCTCTCTCTCTCTCTCTCTCTCTCTCTCTCTCTCTCTCTCTCTCTCTCTCTCTCTCTCTCACACACACAAACTTTTTATAAGAAGTGAACCTAGAAGAAGACCTCGGAATCTTCCAAAAATCTCTCTATACATTGCCTCAACATCAGGTTTTTTCTTTTTTATTGAGAATTTTTATCCTCATACACTTTTCGATGTCTTTGAGATAGCATATATGAACTGTTCTAACATTACCTTTCTCTCCCTATCTTTGTTAATTTTGCGTCCTATTTGTCTATATATAATAATGTAAATTATTTTTTATAGAAACCATTTGTCAAGATACTATACATGGGAGTTCCTTTTCACAGGTGTCAACTGCAGTAACCTTGAGTTCTTTATAGCCAATTACAATCATTTGACACTTCAAAGTTACATTGTACTTTTAGCTTTGCATATATCAAATATTTATGACTAAACCTTCAATTTTTCCCTTTTGACACCATTCAGGAATAAAAGTTTCCACCCTCTTGTAAAGATTCAATATGTGTATGATGTATTTACAAGATTAAGATCATAAAAGATTTCGAGTTTATACGTCAAAGGTACTTAAATTCTTGTTTGACTGTGCTGTAAAACTGTTGACGAACCACAAAGACAAATGATAATCAAGTTGATTGGGATTTTAATGCTACCTTATTTCGCAAATGCTCTTACTCTTGTGACATACCTGAACCTGAGCTTTTCTCAATGGTTTATGGGTCATTAATGATGTCCTAGTTAATACAAAATGTTTGGGTGAAGAACAACTTTATGTAGTTCTCCCATTATTTTCTAAATTAATTACTAGTGTCCTCTCACCCTATCACCTCATGTTTGGAAATTTTACGATACGGTTCTTTTTTCTAATTGGTTGCCTTGTCTGTTACCTTTACCATTGAAGGCAGATATTCACCGTTCGTCTAATTTGATTTTTTATGAAAATTTAATTTTAAGCCGTACAAAAATGGTTCGAATCTAGACACTTAGATGCAGGCAGCCAATTAGTTACTTGGGATAGATTTTATTTTATACCAAACTACAGTAGTTTTATCTAAGGTATAGTTGACAGTGCATGAATATTTATATGTTCGAATTGATTTACAGCTGCCTTTTGCCTGGTTAACATATATACCACTGATAGACAGTACATCGAGAAGTAATTAGTTGAAATTGCACTATTCTCATTTTTCTATAATTGCTTGACATCGGTAATACTGTACTTAATTAATTGGAGAGATTTAGTGTTACATTATATTTCATACCATTATTTTTTTAAACGGTGTTTATACATTATAAAGTATTTTATATTGTTGAAATTATGATATTGATGTTATATGTTTCCGAGCTTTTGTTCTTTCATATTCTGTAAAGCAGTTCTGTTACTCTGATGACGGCATCTTTTCATTATTCGTATCCTATATCTCGGATTGCTTGAGATTATGGTTTCCTTTTTGCAAAGAATGGTAACTGTGATTTTGACCATCTTGTTCGACCATCCTCTACAAGCTATATTACAACATTCAACTTTCGATAGCACCTTCTATGCAAACATTTCAAATTTAATCACATCTACTGCTTTTTTAATATTAAACTAAATTACTTTGTACAAGTCTTCCTTGTTATTAAAGTAGCACCATGTGACTTTTCATTCATCATGCATTTGTGAATGAACCTAAGTGGTTATATACAATGTTAACCCAAGTACATATTTACATGATATCATTATTGCATCTAAAGTAATAATTCTACATTTGTATTAATTTTGCTAAAATGTAACATAGAACTATATCTTGATAGAAGAATAATATTAATAATGGCTTTATTTTGAACATAGTGATAACACATAAATATAAAACAGTTAGTGCCTAAACATTTCTCTTTCGAAAACACGTGGGTAAATTTAACTATATATGAGAGTACGCGTAATCTATTACGGAAGATTAAGGCACTTATGTTACAAGCTTATAATGTTTTATGCAATGCTCCTCCGAGCTGAAATTCATAAATTGCTGGCTTCTAAGAGAGAGAGAGAGAGAGAGAGAGAGAGAGAGAGAGAGAGAGAGAGAGAGAGAGAGAGAGATAAGACTAGCAACCTTGCATTGGAAATTCAATTAAAAACATAAAAATCCTTCATAGACTTTGATATGTTCTGAATCATATTCGGGTCTCAATTAAACATCTCAGCCACAAGTTTCGTAAGGTCGCTTTCCAATTCTGTTATGCGGCGCGATGATTTATGAAAACTTCAGAGGTGTCGGGACAAATGTTGAAGTTTGAGTTTTTGTTGATGGTATTATGAAGTTAGAATTCAGCGTCTTTATATTCTTACGATTTTCATTCAGCTTTTATATAGTATAAACATGAAATTAGTTCACCTATTTTCATCAAAATATTGGCATGAATAAACTAATTATTTCACAATCACTTACGAAATGGTAGTGTCTATATTCAAGGAAAATAAGACATTGGATTTAGAATATAACACACAGAAAAATAGAGTCCATCAGAAGGTTACCGGAAACTCAAGGAAAATTTGGTACTGTGACTTCCAGAGAAAAAGAGAAAGACAATTAAAATACGGTAAAAGAAACTTTAAAGATAGATTGAAATAGCTGCTGCGCAATCAGCGTTAGGCCTTCTGAAGTTTTTGCTAACTATTAACTTATTTTTTAAACTTCTCTCTCTCTCTCTCTCTCTCTCATGGTCTATAATAGCCTTACGTTATAAGACTGGATTAACTTTCAACTTTCGTGGATGCAAAGGCACGAATTTTGCGAATTCCTGTTTTTTTTTTTTATTATTAAAGCAAAATGTTTGCTAGCCATTTAATTAACCGTATCCCATTGGACCAACAAAGCTGTTTCCAAATGAGTCAGAATATTGAATAAAGTTAAAGAACTTTTAATCTTGGCTTCTTGAATTCGTGTGACAATTTTGTACTTAAATCGAAATGAAGGCAGCCTTCAATGTAACTGTAATAATGCTAATGAGGGTAAACCTGATTTATACACGCAAATAAAGAAAAGAAAATAACCTTAGTGTTTATGTAAACCTTACCTAAAGAGGAAACATAATTACATGTACTACTTAAGTAGGACACAACAAGACTTAAATCAGATTCCCAATTATGTAAAAGATACTGTTGAAATTCAAGGTCTCCTGATTCGGTTTCTTGAATAGGAGAACGTTTGTTTTAGGTTTCTTTAGTGCTAACGTCTTTCACATGTTTAAATAAACCTAATCATGATATCTTGAATCTCAACAGTATCTTTTATATAATTTGGGATTTGATTTAATTCTTCTAGTGTCTTACATAAGTAGTACATTTGATTATGTTAATTCCTTAAGTGAGGCTCATGTAAACATTAGGTTATTTTCCTTAAGTAAGTCTTTTCTTTCTGTTGGTTTGTATCTTTGTTGACTACCAGAGCTTTTGTTTTAAAATTGGTGTTTATAAAGTAGTGAAGAATACGTTTATAACTTTCTATGATTTATTTCGGTTTTGACTACCCCCCCCCCCCCTTCTTTCGTACAGAAATTTTAGAAACAATGCTCCCATATTTTCGAAATTACAGACAGTTGCTGTACATTTCAGAACCATGTATAATTGATTTTCGTCGGTAAAATATACCAAAACATGGGATATGGATCATATTTTGGAAAATTCTATTTGAAGGTACAACCTAATTGGCAGAAATAGGCAGCGATATCTAACGTGGATAATTAAGGCACTTCTCAAAGTAGATCAATGAAATCTAAAGGGAAACTTGCCCAAGTTTAGTAAGCACCCAGAGGAAGGCTAGTTTTGAATTAAACTATGGCTTCAGACGTAATGGCAGGGTTCCCAATAGTATGATAATGATCGTAGAAACATCTATATTTGACCCTTTTGTACAATAAGCAATACTGTGTCTATGATGTGCAATGATTATCGAAATTGTAAGACAATATACTATAGATCATTGACATATCAAAGGAAAGACTGCCCACTGCGCCACTCAGAGTTTTGAACTTGGGTGCTAGAATTTACTTCGGTCACTTGGGGGCAGCTCTAAAATTAGTCCTAGGTATCTTAGAAAACTGACCCTGCTGTCAAAATGAAGATGTTTGAGGATGGAAGATTCAGTTATGCTAACGTGAGTATATTAGATCAGTAGGTCAAATTTCAATGGCTAAATAATCTAAAATGGCCTCAGCGTTAGCTTAAAAATTTATTTCGGCGATTGTTTAAGATTTTTAGGATCTGACAAGTTCAATGGCTTCGTCAGCAATGACCGTGAAGGTCATATTTACGGTCAAAATGTAAACTTTTTAAGGTCAAGTGGCATACGTTTGCTGAAAATTAGAATAGATAACGTCTGTAGGTGTCTGTCCATGGGCTATAAGGACTTCTAGATAAAATGAAAAGTATCAATGAAATTAACATTACGACCACTATGATTTTATCAACTTAGACCTAAAAGCTTATCAAAAGGATTATATGAATAACAAGAGGTACTTAATATGAAAACTTTTTCTCGTTTCACCAAACAACCAAGTTGCTTATCTTTGTCACTTTTATTAAGTACAAATGCCTTTAAAAAATTATTAGATACGGTTACACGTGCTTCCTGAATTATTAACATGGGGCTATTAAAACAAGAGGTAACAGACAATACAAAAGATTATGAGCAGCGTGTACGAAGTTATCAGTGAAAAATCAGTTAAACGTTGTCATGAAATGCACAGCGGTAATAGAGTAAGGGAAGTGTCCTCTTTTTTACCCGTGTTAACTTAAACATTTACAAAAAAAGACAAAAAAGTGGCCAAGTGGCTTAGTCACTGTCTATACAAGCTTGCTGACCAGGGTTCGATTCCCGGCCGGAGCCAAGTTCTTGTCTTTGTGTGATTTCGCCTGGGGCTCTGATCCCGAGGTCGTTAAGAGAATCCAGACATTAATGTATCAAAAATATATATGGCTTATTTGAATATGAAAAACACGTAAAAATGTGCAAAATTTATCATTAATTGAATGCCAAGTAACAAACTACCAATTAGCTACGATGGTGAGGATGGGTTGATTTCAATTCTAAGTACAAAATACCTGAATTCGACAGGTATAAGTACAGAAGAATTGTCATTGACTTTTATCCTTCTTCGTGGCCAAGTGGCTTAGTCACTGTCTATACAAGCTTGCCGACCAGGGTTCGATTCCCGGCCGGAGCCAAGCTCTTGTCTTTGTGTGATTTCGCCTGGGGCTCTGATCCCGAGGTCGTTAAGAGAATCCAGACATTAATGTATCAAAAATATATATGGCTTATTTGAATATGAAAAACACGTAAAAATTTGCAAAATTTATCATTAATTGAATGCCAAGTAACAAACTACCAATTAGCTACGATGGTGAGGATGGGTTGATTTCAATTCTAAGTACAAAATACCTGAATTCGACAGGTATAAGTACAGAAGAATTGTCATTGACTTTTATCCTTCTTCGTGGCCAAGTGGCTTAGTCACTGTCTATACAAGCTTGCCGACCAGGGTTCGATTCCCGGCCGGAGTCAAGCTCTTGTCTTTGTGTGATTTCGCCTGGGGCTCTGATCCCGAGGTCGTTAAGAGAATCCAGACATTAATATATCAAAAATATATATTGCTTATTTGAATATGAAAAACACGTAAAAATGTGCAAAATTTATCATTAATTGAATGCCAAGTAACAAACTACCAATTAGCTACGATGGTGAGGATGGGTTGATTTCAATTCTAAGTACAAAATACCTGAATTCGACAGGTATAAGTACAGAAGAATTGTCATTGACTTTTATCCTTCTTCGTGGCCAAGTGGCTTAGTCACTGTCTATACAAGCTTGCCGACCAGGGTTCGATTCCCGGCCGGAGCCAAGCTCTTGTCTTTGTGTGATTTCGCCTGGGGCTCTGATCCCGAGGTCGTTAAGAGAATCCAGACATTAATGTATCAAAAATATATATGGCTTATTTGAATATGAAAAACACGTAAAAATGTGCAAAATTTATCATATATATATATATATATATATATATATATATATATATATATATTCATAGGTATACACCCACACGCCTGCACCGCACACACCTCTACTCTACACGCACACATATACTATATATATATATATATATATATATATATATATATATATATGTATTTATATATATATGTATATATATATATATATATATATATATATATATACTGTATATGTGTGCGTGTAGAGTAGAGGTGTGTGCGGTGCAGGCGTGTGGGTATATACCTATGTATATATATATATATATATATATATATATATATATATATATATATATATATATATATATATATATATATGAGAAGTAAACAGAGAACAGGAGCCAAGACTCAATATTAGGTCAAAATGTTAAGAGGTTTAGTCTCTTTCTCGTATTTATCAATATCACGTTGTGTTATGTAATCATTTCTGAACATCGTTGCAGATTCTGATGTCAACAAGAGGAATTGTATTTCTTATACTGGACGCTAGCTCAGATTTACCTCAGATAAACTTAGGAGGTAAGTGACTCATTTTGTGGTATTCTTTTGATTCATATCCTAAATATAATGAGCATATATACATATGTATATATATATATATGTATATATATATATATATATATATATATATATATATATATATATATATGTATCTATTTCCTTATTT
>NC_090764.1:26922465-26927465 GCF_036898095.1 Palaemon carinicauda
CCTGACCCTCAATGATCCTAGCTTGTTGGAGAGGGGTATTGGGCGCTGATCAAATGTGTATACGGTCAGTCTCTAGTGCATTGTCCTGTTAGGGCATTGTTACTTCCCCTTGTCTCAGCCATTCTTGAGCGACATTTAAACCTTTGTATATCTATAAAAAAAAGTAATGGAACAATCCTGGCTGTACAGTATCTTCATTACCCCAAGTACATAATATGTGGTTAAGATGTTCTTATTGTTCCGTGAACGGAGAACAATAGAGTGAGAGTTGTCTGACGATGACTGGTATCAGGAAGAAAAATAATGACAGAAATTTGTTTAGTCTCATGTAGTCTTCTCCTGATGTTCTTTTTCCTTAGGATACAGTTATAGCCACTATAGGCGAATGCCAACTAGGCATCTAATTCATTACATGGATGAACAAGGAAACCGTTTTTCTGATTAAATATGAGCTTATAACTCCGACCTCCCATGAGTCTGAACTAAGGTTCTTTAGCTTTAAAGTCATGAGTCTTAACCACAAAACCACAATTTTTTAAGGTGATTCTGCTTCAATCAGAAAGGAAAGTTGAATAACAGAATTTTCGCGGAATCACAGTTTGACTCAGTTCACCAATTCTGGATCGATTTCTTGCAACACCCCTAAAAATCCAGTGCTCTGTTAATTGACCATTATTTTAATTTCATATCATGATGCTTAATGATTTCAGTAAAAGATATCTTCCCAACCCTCTTGTTTTCACATGCTACCTCACCCATTGTATTTGCATGCATTTTCTTAATTCTGAATAACAGAGTTTTATGTGCATTATCGTTTTTAGATGAACATAGCCTAGTATTATACATAGAATAAATGAAAAAAATGAAAGCAAATAGATATATCTGAATGGGTACGCCGATCTAATCTAAATATTTATCCAAGAAACAAAGCGAACAAAATTGATTCAATTTTGTTACTCCATTAGTGGAGCATTTGTGAAATATTGAGATATTCATTACTCGATCTCTTGTATTGCTCAGCTCAGTCAAAACTCGCGGGCAACGAAATTCAAGAATGGCTTTATTTCTTGTTTGGCAACAAAGATTTAATCAATGGTGTATTGTTGGTTTGCTTGCAATTGTTTATTTGATGTCCACATTAATGTTGCTAAACCATCAAAGGCTTTATCGTTGAAGAGCATAAAAAAAAAATTGCGTAATTCATTCTGAATCAAGTTATATATATTTCAATTTTATCAGACCTAAGTTTTGATATTTTGCTCAAAATATAGAATTGACAAAGTGGAAATATTTATCGAATCTTTTTTTTTTTTAGTTTAATGACAACATCGACTTTGTTAATATAAAAATATGGCTTTATCAAACAAATCCTAATCATGTCACAGAATCCCCCCGAGAAGAACGTGTTGTAACTCACATTTTATTCTATTAAAATAGATTATTTAAAGGAACGTTCTCTTTGGCTTTGCGTATATTTTTCAGTTTAATTATTAATTCTCAAATTATACCACCTTTATTTAATAGAACCACGTGCTATTCCTTATCCACCACTTTATTTCAGTAACTGTGACTTAGGAAAACAAAATTGTTTTATAAAACTTGCCTGTGACTGTCTTGTGACAAATAAAAGCAGAAAAATTCATTGAATATATATGTGTGTGTATATATATATATATATATATATATATATATATATATATATATATATATATATTATATATATATGTGTATATATATAAATATATATATATATATATATATATATATATATATATTAATTTCTTATTAATTGTTAGTCCCAATATCAAAGTGATTCAATAATGATACTCGAAATCCTTTGATAAAAATATTCAGGGAAACTTGACTTGAATTATTTTTCTTTGAAAAATGATTCTCTGCAATCTGTCAAGATTTCTCCGAACAAATGAAAGATTACCAAATGTGAGAAAAAAAATTTCATTTTAGCTGTTTCACATCAAATAAACTTCTATTAAATTGAAAATCTAATGCCGAAGAAATTGAGACTGACGTAGCAGCCTTAATAATTTCAGCTCAGTACTAATTGGTGAAATAAATCTCATCAGAAAAGAAAGAAAATAGAAGCACTTATACATATCAGTTAAATAATGCCGGTAATATTTATCTTTGCCGAATGGTAAACAGTTGCCCTTTTTTCAGACTAGAATTTAGTGTAGCATTTTATGCGTGACATTTAATTAGTAATAAAGATAAAATGAGTTCTTCGCACTAATAGAGTTGGAAGACCAAGACCTACATGGCTGAGGACTATGAAGCGCGAAGTAGGAGATGATGAATGGAGAAGTATTGAATTCAAAGCTCAAGATAGAGACGACTGGCGAAATCTAACCAATGCATTAGCGTCAATAGGCGTAGGAGGAGATGATGATGATGAGTTATAGGCCCACAACATCTCATTACAGTTTCTTAAGTGGAAGATCAGCGCCTCTGTTTGAGTTGGAACACATCAGGTGTCACATTTACTTGCTATAAACGATGGTTGGTGACTACAGGGAATGCTCTCACACCTTGAGGTATTAATATTATGTTGTATACATACGTTTGTAATATATATACCAACACACACTCAACAGCATTAAGAGGAAACATTTCATCAGACACAGAAGCAAGGCTCTACCATTACATTTTGAAATCTTAGAATTGAAGAGAAGTAACGGGTGCAATACCCGACCACAAGAAAAGCTCTGCCCATACTTTTTTTTATTAAATAATTGGAAACGTATTAGCATTGTTTTAGGCAAAGAAAAAATCCTTATGAAATTTGCGCCACTTCAGTACAGGAAAAAAAGGTTTTCAAACGTTGAGGGAACATAAGACTTTGGTCGTCGATTTCGGACAATGAGTTCAAAACCTGCCAGAGAGCTGAATTTTAATCCTCTCACTTGATTATCAGTTACGATGTCCACACATACACAAACACATACATACACACCTACATATGCCTCTGTATGCGTGTATTTATGTATATACTGTAGGTGCTTCAGGGTGCAATTTGTAGGATTCACGTGTACCAAACGAGGAGACGTGATTTTACGTTTGTTAAAAACCATCAAACTCTCTCTCTCTCTCTCTCTCTCTCTCTCTCTCTCTCTCTCTCTCTCTCTCTCTCGACCTAAGCCAGTGATTCCCAACCACAGATCGCGACTGAAATGAAAGTCACGATAGTTTTCTGAGGTTCACCGGAAGTTCTTAAAAATAACAATAGTAGTTCGCAGCTGATTGTATTATATTTTTGAGTAATGTACTCGATTTACTTCAGTAGGACATGATTTTCCCATCTAGAAAAGGTATCTCCCAAAAGATGTTGGTCTGCCAGATCTAAGAATTTTTTAATGATTAGACTGCTAGCCTTGTGCTTTTTTTTCCACCGTTATAGGTCAAGAGAGCTAGAATGAAAACATGTTTTAATGTTTGATAGATGTGAACACTACCAATTGCACCATGATGACCCATATAAACGCTTACATACGCCTATTTATGTACTTCTGCTGGCTATTTTCAGCAATGGAGAAACTTGAACGGAAACGAGGTATTGCCGTGCTTTTTATGGCGTTTATTTAATTTTATCACAGCATTGTGATATGAAATAAAATGTGACTCGATGCCTAGTCCTCCTTTATTTTAATGTACAGTGTGTTCCATTGTGGATCCTTATTTAATTACTCATAATACATATACAGTACTACATATGTATCATACTTTTAAAATGAAAATACTTTAAAGAAACACAGTAGTGTCTCCGAACTCCGAAAATAGAATTGAATACATCTGTGGTTAAGATACTACCGCTAGAGAGATATAGGGTCTTTTGACTGGCGAGACAGTACTACATTGGATCCTTCTCTCTGGTTACGTTTCATCCCCCCCCCCCCACACACACACGCACACCGAATAGTCTGGCCTATTCTTTACATATTCTCCTCTGTCCTCATACACCTGCAGCACTGAGATTACCAAACAATTCTTCTTCACCCAGGGGGTTAACTTCTGCACTGTAATTGTTCAGTGGCTACTCTCCTCTTAGTAAGGGTAGAAGAGACTCTTTAGCTATGTTAAGCAGCTCTTCTAGGAGAAGGACACTCCAAAATCAAACCATTGTTCTTTAGTCTTGGGTAGTGCCTTAACCTCTGTACCATGGTCTTCCACTGTCTTGGGTTAGAGTTCTCTTGCTTGAGGGTACACTCGGGCACACTATTCTATCTTATTTCTCTTCTTCTTGTTTTGTTACTTTTTATAGTTTATATTGGAGATATTTATTTTAATGTTGTAACTGTTCTTAAAATATTTTATTTTTCCTTGTTTCCTTTCCTCACTGGGCTATTTTCCCTGTTGGAGCCCCTGAGCTTATAGCATCCCGCTTTTTCAACTAGGGTTGTAAATTAGCAAGTAATAATAATAATAATAATAATAATAATAATAAAATAAACGCTAACCATTGCTCAGGCTTCTCGACGCCATGTAACTGTGGTACAAACAAAAATTAAATGTTGCAAATGTAAAATAAAAAAAAATGATTTACGTATAACAAATAACAATGGAGGAACTTTCCCTTTGTTTCACATTTCTGAAATTTTACATAAATAGCAAGAGAGAAAGGTCACATGCCACTTTTCTTTCACTGTTCATTAACATC
This sequence comes from Palaemon carinicauda, assembly GCF_036898095.1. Classification (NCBI taxonomy): domain Eukaryota; kingdom Metazoa; phylum Arthropoda; class Malacostraca; order Decapoda; family Palaemonidae; genus Palaemon; species Palaemon carinicauda. The sequence continues at coordinate 26,927,138 of NC_090764.1, forward strand.
CGAAATAGTGAGAGATATATCTAAATAGACAAATGTTACATGGTAATTTTGTATTGCCTCCAGTACAAAGAAGTGGTATTACCGTCAAACGAAACTAGAGAATATGTGACAATCTTTTCCCGACTTGAACACAATGCAGAAATATATTTCTTTTCAGTATTTTGAGATTTATGTATCTCCCCTGAAACAGAAGTTAGTGTTAGACATTATTATTATTATTATTAGTAGTAGTAGTAGTAGTAGTAGTAGTAGTAGTAGTAGTAGTATTGACAAAAGGTGTGGCTCAGTGGCGGAGTATTCATATCGGATATGCAAAAGTTTATGAGTC